>NC_069504.1:998054404-998284404 GCF_027579735.1 Bombina bombina | reverse complement strand
ATTATATAACATTAATAAAAAGAATGGCTATTAGAATCCAGTAATAAAAAAGGAAAATACCAAAAATATGCGCTTTTTTACGATGATGGAATGGCAAATATAGTCGAGATTTATCATTAACACGCCACATCTCGACTTTGGAAAACAGCGGTATAATACGACCAGTTTTTTTATAAATATTGGTGCACAAGTGCGCCTCACAGAGGGCGAGCTGCGGAGAACTTCTTGGAGAACTGAAAGTCGGATTTCTCCAAACAATGATAAATGGAGCCCAAAGTGTAGACTTTGTGAATTATTGAAACAGATGAAAAAATCCCAAATGGGTCACTCACAAACGAGATGGTACTATATAGATGAATAGTGCAAATCGGCAGGCTGGATGTTACTGGTTGATGCTTCCGGCAGAAACCTCCAGGGCAATTACTCTTTAGACACGAAAGTCTCCAATATTCGGCCACAGGCAATCAGGAGAAATCCAGCAGCCACTTTCCACAAACAGTACGCTGCAACTTGGTAAAAGTATTGTTTAAAACATGCAACATGTTTCTCTGCTCAAAGGTGAGCAGTTTTATCAGCCTACACCATGAAGCACCCTTTTGTTTTTACCTTGTAGATACATGTTGGTTTTCCCGCATCTTAAGAAGAGGAGCTGCCCTGGTGACTTTGATTATACTTCTGTATCAGATACAGGATTTTTTCTTTTATTTATTTATTTATTTTCTGTAGTATTGCACCCCCTGTTTGCTTTATATACAAAATGACTTTGTTGTTTTTCATTAAACCTTATCTAAGGTTTTGGTATATCAAATCCTATAAAATTTTATCAGGCTTCAATCTGTAGAACACTCTGAAAAGTGTTATACTGCTTAACAACCAACATATCAATATTTGTGTATACAGATTGGCCAAAAGAAATCACTTGCAATATTCCATATTTCTTTCCTAAGATATGGTGAGTCCATGGCTTGAGTAATTACTGTTGGGAATATCATTCCTGGCCAGCAGGAGGAGGCAAAAAGCACCACAGTTAAACTGCTAAGTATCAATCCCTTACCCACAACCCCCAGTCATTCTCTTTGCCTTTGGAGCATGGATGAGGTGAAGTTTAGGTGTCTGAAAAAAAATGTTGATTTAATCTACAAACAAGTTTTGGTGTATAGCCGTATTCCACTCCATTCCTTGCAGTCAGGTAGTGGTGGCTTTAAAGCAATTAGGAACTTGTAAAGAGGTACTTACTGCATTTTTCTAACAATTGCTGCCCTTGTTTAGAAAGCCAGTGTTGGCTAATCTGTTCTTCCTTTTTCAAAAGTCTCTGTGAGGAACTGTGTCCTATCATACCTTGTAACTGTCTACAGCGGTGCACTTAACAAATTAAGACACTACTTTTTATTGTGACATAGATAATCCTGTTGTATGGGTTACACTGGAGCATGAAGGAGGCACTGTAGCATGTGTGAGACTAACATTTAAACATTTTTAAAAAGAAAAGGTAAAATGTTTTTATTAGGCTTTATTTTCTGACACATATTTACTTGATAAAACAATACAAGTTTAAACTGAAAGTAAAGCTGAATTTTCTTTTTCAGCAGCTCATTCATTTCCCTTTTGCTTTAAAATAAAACAATGCAATATTTTAAACTGTCAGGTTTGAAAAAGTTATTTATGGTTCTCAGTGTACCCGGAAGTAGTGCCTCTCTGTGTCGCAGCAGTAATTTGAGCTTGACAGTTATGGTCACATGAGACCGGCTTTACTTCATAACTTTTCTGAGGAAAAAGTTGTTTTTCTCTATTTCTGGGTGATCTGGTCTTAATTGGTAGCGGTAAGGCACCTCAGTAAATTTGAGGTGTGGTGTTGCCTGACGGGTATTTTAGAAGTTTATTTGATGTTTATTTATTTTTACGAAAATGTTTCTTGTCGTGGACTCCATTAAAGACCCTTGGTATACTGTACCCAAAGTTGAAGGGGCCATTTCCACTCTGGCTAAGAGAACCACTTTTCTTATTGAGGATAGCTGCTCTTTTAAGGATCCGATGGACAAGAATCTGGAGGCTTATTTGAAAAAGATTTATGTTCATCAAGGTCTCCAATGGCAACCAGCGGTGTGTATTGCCACCGTGACTAGTTCGGCATCTTATTAGTTTGACGCCTTGTCTGATTCTCTTCAAGTAGAGACTTCCTTGGATGAAATTCAAGATAGGATAAAACTCTTAAGTTGGCCAATTCCTTTATTGCAGATGCCATTTTACAGAATTTTAGACTAGGAGCTAAAACTAGTTTCGCTGTCCTAGCTCGCAGGGTGTTATGGTTGAAATCCTGGTCTGTGGATGTTTCCTCTAAAGTCAAGCTTCTGTTTGGACCCGGTTTGGCAGAAATTATTTCTGATATTACGGGTGGAAAAGGGTCTTTTCTACGTCATGATAAGAAGAATAGGCCTAAAGGACATCAGAATAATTTCTGTTCCTTTCATAACTTCAGAGGAAAGCCTTCCCCTTCTTATTCCAAGCAGGAAAAATCCAAGTCTTCTTGGAAACCCAATCAGTCTTGGAACAAGGCAAAACAATCAAAGAAACTCGCAGCTGATTCCAAATCAGCATGAAGGGTTTGACCCTGATCCGTAATCGGATCAGGTGGGGGGCAGACTTTCTCAGTTCTCTCAAGCCTGGATATGATATTTACCAGATCCCTGGACTGTGGACATAATATCCTAGGGTTACAAATTGGAATTCAAGACTTTACCTCCCAGAGGCAGATTCCATCTCTCAAGATTATCTGCAGACCAGATAAAGAGAGAGGCATTCTTGAAATGTATACAACCTCTTTCCTCCCTGAAAATGATAATTCCAGTTCCAATGCAGGAACAGGGTCTCGGGTTCTACTCCAACCTATTTGTGGTTCACAAAAAAGAGGGAACTTTCCATCCCTATTCTAGACTTGAAATGCTTAACAAGTTTCTCAAAGTTCCATCCTTCAAGATGGACACTATAGGCTCCATTCTTCCTTTAGTACAATAAGTTCAGTTCATGACAACCATAGACCTAAATGATGCATATCTTCATGTTCCTATTCACAGGGACCATCACAGATTACTGAGACTTGCAATTCTGGACAAACATTTCCAGTTCATGGCCCTTCCATTTGGTCTAGCCACAACTCCCAGAATTGTTTTCCAAGGTTCTGGTGGCTCTTTTGGCACTGATCCGCTCTCATGGAATTGCTGTGGCACCCTACCTGGACAACATATTGGTCCAGGCGCCATCTTTTCAACAATCAAAATCTTACACAGAGATATTGTTGTCTTTTCTTTGTTCCCACGGATGGAATGTGAATCTGGAAAAAAAGCTCCCTTTCCCCTGCTACAAGAGTAGTGTTCTTAGGGACCATAATACATTCTCTATTGATGAAATTTTTCTGACAGAGGTCAGGATAAACAAAATCATTTTTTCTTGCCTCTTTCTTCAGGCTACCGCTTATCCTTCAGTGGCTCAATGTATGGAGGTAATTGGTCTGATTGTGGCTTCCATGGACATCATTCCTTTTGCTCGATTCCATTTGAGAGCTCTCCAGTTGTGCATGCTCAGACAATGGAATGACAACCATGCAGATCTATCTCAGAGAATAGTTAGCTCAGTCATCAAGGGACTCACTCCCGTGATAGATTTCTCAGAAACCATCTGTCTCAGGGCACATGTGTTCGGAGACCTTCCTGGGTAATTGTGACCACAGACACCAGCCTGCTGGGCTGGGGAGCAGTCTGGAACTCGTTAAAAGCTAAGGGCCTGGGGGCGGAGCCAGCCAGCCTAGGAGATGGCTGCTTTCTAGTGGAGCTCCTCAGCCCTATCTGAGTGGGAGCGTTACCGGCATTAGCCACCTTGCATTCAGTGACCCTATCTAGGCTGTAATGTAAGGCTAGCCTACTGTGGCATAAAAGAAAGCATTGGGGGCGATTCTGACCGCATCATAGGACCCCCGGATCTGCCGTAACACAGATAAAGGCCCGCACAAACCTGCAAAACACCCGGCTTGTCAGGGGCTGGAACCAGCAGAAAGACAGAGACCGAGGAAGGAATTCACCCGCGACCGACCAGCCGCATGAATAGCAGGAGCGTTACCGCAGCTGTGGTACAACGAGAGCAGAGGACACGGTGAGTCCCGGAGTGGGCCGCAGCCTGCACTCGAGTATATAGTGCGCACTTATTATTCAGCGCAACGGCTCACCCCCTTAATTAATGGAGCTGACAGGCTGACAAATGGGAAGGAGAGCAGGGGCATCAGGAGGTTAATGCACAGTAATGCATATGAAAATCCCTAATATGTGCAGCCCTTTCATTTTGAATAATGCCTCACCCGGCTTAAATACAAAGGCAACTTAAGAATTAAAAGACTGTACCCTCATGCACTTACAGGAGTTTAAATAGCAGCCCAGCCTATGTTTTGCAAGCAGTAATAATCACTGAAGGGACTCTTTCTGTCTTTTTCCACAGCTCCTAGAGACAGCATTAAACTGTTAATCTTTTTCCTCTTCTCTAAATATCTGATATAAAACCCTTGCTACTAAAGAATTACTAAAGGAAGAGGGCAAATTATCACTCTGATTCTCTCTACAAATCTGCAGGAACAGTTTAGTAGCTTACTATCATCATTTATTCCTTGCAATGTCTCCAAAGAAGGGAAATAAAACTAGCAAAGGCACTAAGCAGCCAAAACCTGCAGCACATACAGTTAGTAATTTTTTCAAAACTTTGGAAACTAAGGTTTCTAATATTGCAGAAGCTGAGATTCCAGACCATGCCTCCTATCAAAGCTCATCTGAATCTGACGGCGATCAGGCCTCAGAAAACATCACAATCCCTACAGCCCTCTTCAACTCAATTCCTTCCAAAAAGGATTTTTCCTCGCTAATATCCCAAGTCAAACAATGCATTAGGGATGAAATATCTGACCTTAAAAAGGACATTTCTGACATTGGCCACAGGGTGGAATCCCTTGAAAACACTCAAGACTCACACACAGAAGCCATTTCAGATCTGCAACATACTATTCAATCCCAAGGCGCAACTATCACTGAACTTGAAGATAAAATAGATGACGCCGAAAATCGTAATAGACGTCATAATATTAGGCTGAGAGGAATTCCTGAAATCATACCACCTGCGGATCTGGAACAATATCTTCAAGATTTTTTCAGTGCCTTAAAAAAAGAAGAGACGCAGTCTAAGATAGAAATAGATAGAGCCCACAGAGCCTTGCGACCGAAACCACAAACAGGACAACCGCCAAGGGATGTCATAGTAAGAATTACCAACTTTCAGGTCAAGGAAGAGCTGATGAGACTAGCAAGGGAGCAGCAACCTCTTAGACATGAAAACACAGAAATACAAATGTTTGCAGATTTGTCGCAACGGACACTCTCTAAGCGGAGAGACCTTAAACCTCTCACAACCCAGCTGAGACAAATGAACATTCCTTATAGGTGGGGGTTTCCCTTTCAACTAGTAGTCCTCTGGAGAGGTAAACGATTTATCTGCACTTCTGTCGGGGAAATCCCTTCCATCTGTAGGGATCTAGATATACCAATTCCACAAGTAGAAGAGCTGGTCCCACCTCAGGAGGAGCAAACAAGACCTGGCAGATCTTCTCCTTTGCCGCAGAGAAGGGAATGGAGGCAAGTCCCTCAGAAGAAAGCAAGAAAATTTGCCACTGCTTCCGCATCCCGACCTGAAGACAAGGGGTGACAGTTAATCCGTTTTGGAAAACCTCCTTTTTTTTACTGGCCTCGTTGCTCTTTGAGAGGCTGCACTTGAGATAAGGAGTCCTTCTTACCGGGCCCTTCTAGTTGGGTTGTAACCCGTTCAGGTTCTACAACAAATGGCTGACTGGTATTTATGTGCATTGTTGCCCACTTGTTCTACTTGTTTTACTTGTTTTACTTGTTTAACCACCAATACTGTTATTGCTGTTCATAAAACCTCATGTTTTGTTTTAGGTTACCTATGGTCATGAAGTCTAATGCAAATAAGTTTTTGTGACCTCAATTGTTACAGGTTAACAGCAGATAGATGTTTTATTGCTCTCACTCAGACGGGAGGGTATCTCCTATAGATTAGTTCAATGTTTAGTATATTATTATTATTAAGAACTGTCTTTAATTATGTGTTTTTCTTTTCGTTTTTCTTTCCATTATTGTTTTCTAGTTATTTGTCTTATTTTTCTCACATGTGCTCACATCACAAACATGTAGTTCGTCCTAATACTTCAAGCGCACTGGGGTTCCTGACACCACTCTAGGTTGATGAGTAATCACACACCTCAAGACCTTAGGGTCTTCACACAAAACACCAAAGGTCTCAATTGCCCTAACAAAAGAAGAATGGCCATATTAGACCTTCATAAGAGAGGAGGACATGTATTAATGCTACAAGAAACACATTTCAGAACTAAAAATGTGCCCAAATATTTCTCTCCTCATTATCCCCAACACTTCCACAGCACTAATCCCAATAAAAAAATTAATGGGGTTAGCATCCTTATCCACAAAAGTATACCCTTTATTAAAACACAAATTGTCACAGATAAGGAAGGAAGGTTTCTATGTGTTAAAGGCCTTTTGTATGGCAAGCCAGTGACCCTAGTAAACATATATGCCCCCAACTTACAACAGGATAAATTTGTCACCTCTATAACAGACTCAATCATAAAAGAGTCTAAAGGCTCTCTCATCCTGGCTGGGGATTTAAACCTCCCACTGGATCCTACAATTGATTGCTCAAATCCTGGTACTAGAGCTAGAACCCCCAATCTTAAAACTATTTGGCATAAACTCAAATTACTTGGGTTACACGATTCGTGGAGATATTTCCATCCCCAAAAAATAGATTTCACATTCTTCTCGCACCCTAATCGCACTTACTCCAGGTTGGATTATATATTTGTGGACCATCTGGTCTTATCCCACACTAAGTCCTCCTCCATCTCGCACACGTCCTGGTCGGATCACTCTCTAGTCACATGCACTATAAGATGGCCAACAGCACCCTTTAGAGCCTTCCAGTGGAGACTAGATGACTCATTACTATTAGACCCAGCACAGGTAAAATTATTTTCAAAGCATATAAAAAGCTATTTTTCCACAAACAACACGTCAGATGTTACTATGTCCACCCTGTGGGAGGCTCACAAGAGCACCATAAGAGGAGAGTTCATTAAAGCAAAAGCGCAAATTAACAGGAAAAATAGAGCTGAAATAGACACCTTAGCGAGAGAAATTACTAAATTAGATTATGCACACAAACTCAACCCAGCGAATAACGATATCTTAGAGAACTTAATAAAAAGCAGGGAGAAGCTAAACTCCATTCTACAAATTAATTCACAACGGCAGCTACTTCACATACAACAAAGCTACTATAGGGAGGGAAACAAACCTGGGAAGTTATTAGCCAGAGCTTTAAAGACTCAGCAACAGAATACATATACTCACGCCATAAAATCACAACATGGCAAAAGCCTAGAAGATACCAATTCTATAGCTAAGGAATTCAAAGATTATTACCACAAACTTTATAACCTTTTCCCAAATAGGGACTACCAAACTCACCTTCTCTCATGCAATCAATATTTAGAGAACATTCCGATCCCACAACTAAGTACAGAACAATCCAAAAGATTAGAACTGCCCATTCAAACCACTGAAGTTGAGGAGGCGATAAAACAGTTGAAACAGGGTAAAGCACCAGGACCCGATGGTTTCACGGGTCTCTATTACAAAACATTTGCGAAACACTTAACCCCCTACTTAACATCTCTTTTCAACTCCATACCAGAACATTTATCATTCCCTGATAATATGTTACAGGCTAATATCACGGTTCTAGCTAAGCCAGGTAAACCCCCAAACTCCCCTGCAAATTTCAGGCCAATCTCGTTACTAAATATAGATCTTAAATTGTTTGCCAAAATCCTGGCCACAAGGTTTAACCAAATTCTACCGACTCTGATCCACCAAGACCAGGTTGGGTTTGTGCCACATAGAGAGGCCAAGGATAATACGGTCAAGGTCCTTGATCTCTTGGAATATGTGACACAAAAAGAATTCCAACTATATTTTTATCCACCGATGCCGAAAAGGCTTTTGACCGCCTTGATTGGACATACTTGTATACTACGTTGCAACACTTCCATTTCCCAGATTCTTTCATCCAAAAGATTTTGGCCCTGTATACTACCCCGTCAGCCCAGATTAAAATAAATGGCACTCTCTCAGATCCATTCGAAATACGGAATGGTTCTAGACAGGGTTGTCCTCTCTCCCCAATCCTTTTTATTCTTTCATTGGAACCGTTAGCTATTAAAATAAGATTGAACACCCAAATTAAAGGGATAGATATAGAAGATCAGTCACATAAATTAGCTATATACGCTGACGATATTCTCTTGACGCTCACCGACCCACTCCCCTCTCTAGAATTAGCTATCTCGGAACTGACACAATTTGGAGTTGTGTCTAACTTTTCGGTGAACATAACCAAATCGGAATACTTACCTATTAACCTTCCCCAACATTCCCTGGACACTTTAAAGACAACATGCCCCCTCAAACAACAGATGAAATACTTAAAATACCTCGGGATACACATAACCCCAGATAAATCGGACTTACGCAAATATAACTATGGTGGGTTAATCGCAGAACTTCAGACCCTCACTAGCTCCTGGCTCCCAAAAAACATATCCTGGCTAGGTAGAATTCAGGTTACTAAAATGACACTACTACCGAAGATTTTATACATCCTTCAGACAGTCCCAATAGCTGGTATCCAAAGAGACCTCGTTACATTACAAAAAATAATAAATGATTACATCTGGAGACGTAGGCCTCCACGAATTAATAAAAATACATTATTCCAAATCCCCTCTGAAGGAGGCCTGGGGGTTCCACACTTGCTCTCATATAAATTGGCAATTTCCTTACAAAGGATCTCAGACTGGTGTAAATTTGAGGGACCTAATTCCAGAAGATGGATACAAATTGAAAATGCCTTGACCACATCACATGACCTGAGTATTATAAGCTGGAATCCAGCATTCTTTACTACATTCTCTATATCATCCTCCTCAATTACTAATGAAACCTGGTCAGATTGGAGGAAACTATGTACTCCACAGAACAAAATCTCCTCCAGGTACTCCCCACTTACTACTCTCTTAAATAACCCAGAATTTAAACCTGGCATGTCTTTGGAACAAGGTCCCCATTTGGATCTTATACAACACCTTCCCATATACTTACTAACAGATAGCGCTAATAATATCAAATCTAAACAACAACTTGAAGCATTGGGGCACCCTTTTCTGTCCTCTTGGTTCAGGATTCACCAACTAAGGCATTACATAACTTCACATAAATGCAAAAAAGACCTCACACGGCCCCTCTCGATATTTGAGCAACTTTGTATTCCTAAAAAGGAAATAACCCGCGTGATATCTAAACTATATAAACTCATTTTGTCTAATACTTTCCCGCATCTCCCAACATACACCAAACGATGGGATAGGGAACTCAACACCAATACCACTCCAAAAACTTGGCTCCGAAGATTCACGAATCTCTCCCATTCAGGGCATTCAGCCCAAGCAAAAGAAACAAACATCAAAATATTTATGAGATGGTATATGACCCCAGCTAGAATCAAACATATCTACAAAAAGTCCCCGGGCACTTGCTGGAGAGGATGTTTGAGGGAGGGTCATATCTCACACATTTGGTGGGAATGCACTTATATTAAAGAATTCTGGTCAAAGGTCTTTAGGGACATCAATAAAGTTTTAAGCACACACATCTCACCCGACCCAGACATAATTATGCTTAGTCACCCACCCCCTATTGCATGCAAAATAAGAAAACATTTATTTCAAATCATGCTCAATTCAGCCAATCAACTGATTCCAAAAATGTGGAAATCAGTGCGAACACCAACCATATCAGAATGGAAACACCTAGTTGACAAGAATCTGACATTGGAAAGATTTTATTATTTTAAACTAGGCCAATTGTCTTTATTCCACGATATGCAGTTCTTATGGGAATCTCACACTTACGGTGGTAGGCAAGCAATATAGGGTCAGAGTATACAACCACACATAGCGGTTCATATGAGTAATATTCTACCTCATCACTAATGCGACGAACAAATAATACAAAGCACAGTGAGACTTCTTTTATTTCCTCTTTCTTTCTTTTATTTTTCAGGCTATTAATAACATAGTTTATTAGTTTATTGTTATGAAATTGTTATATATAACTAAATCACATGTGACAAAGCTTTACTTTTTGCAGTTATACGTAACTTTCCGTATTCAATAGAGATTTTAAGCCCTTTTGCTCAATCTCAAAGACACTGGGGGTAAACCCACACATTTTTCATTCTGTTATATTAAGACTCATGGAACTCCCAAGATTACAGCTTTTATGAGAAGAAAATAAAGCCTTGGAGTATTAAGGGAGACGTTTTTTGTGAGAGTTACAACTGTAAATTGTGTCATATGTCACTTGCATTCTGTTGATTTTACACCACTTGCAGGTGGTTGATGTACTAGTAAACATTCTGTACAAAACAAACTAATAAAAAATAAAATAATTAAAAAAGCTAAGGGCCTTTGGACTCGGGAGGAGTCTGCTCTTCCCATCCACATCTTGGAGTTGAGGGTGATTTACAATGCTCTATTGGCTTGGCCTCAGTTGTTTTTTTACATTTTATCAGGTTCCAGTCAGACAATATAACCTCTGTGGCTTACATCAATCACCAGGGAGGAACTCAGAGTTCCTTAGCCATGAAGGAGGTTACTCTTATTCTTCAGTGGGCAGAGACCCGCAATTGCTGTCTATCTGCCATCCACATTCCAGGAGTAGACAACTGGGAAGCAGATTTTCTGAGCAGACAGAATTGTCATACCAGGGAGTGGGAACTCTATCGGGAGGTGTTTTCTAGCTTTGTCCTCAAATGAGGGGGTGCCGGAGTTACATCTGATGGCATCCTGTCAGAACACTAAGCTTCCAAGGTACAGTTCAAGGTCAAGAGATCCGCAGGCTGTTCTGATAGATGTTATTGAATATAGATAGGGGGCGCCAATTAGAAGAATTTCTTAAAAGAGGGAATACGTTGCTAAGTGCTGGGAAAAAAATCTTTTAAAAAAGAAATATGTATTGATATGACAATGTGTTTGGGGATGTTTCGATGTTAGAGTGATAATTTTGCTATATCTAAGACTGGTGAGTAATTCTAAAAATAGGATCTAGTGGGGTAAGTAGTGATGGTAGTAGTGCTAGTATAAACCTAAGTGATGTGATACAATTTCAAATTTTGGGAAATGTGATACAATTTAAAACATGAAAGTAAATAATCAAATATAAAAAACAGTGATTAATAATCGAAGACTAATGCAAACCCAAAAATGTCCATCAGTGCTACCGAAAAATAAAAGTCTTGTAGAAAGTTCAATCAACAAGGTAATCCGTGCGGTGAGGCTGCTTCTCTTGGTACTGTCGGTGAGTCAGAAATCTAAATGGTGAAGAGAAAAAGAGAGCGCCTCATGGTGCAGATAACTCTAAACAAGTGAAGAAATTTAGTGTTAAACAAAAGACAGGTACTCACAAGTGGAGTGTCACTTTTCGTTAAAAAAGTGCATACGAGCAGGCTGACATTCTCAGCAGTCAGCGCGCTGGCCAAAGCAATAGGGTGCCGGTCTCTCAGTGTTTTGCGATCCAGGGACAAAACTTCCCAAATCTCCTCTGTTGGAAGCCGTGCTTAGCAGGGTGTTTGTTTATTCCGGTTGGAATCGGAACCTCTTAAGCAGCAAACAGTATAGACTGTTGTAAAGCTGTGATATACGTCTCTTTGTGCAAGGTAAAACAAAACTCAGTCCAGGCTGAGTAGCTAAAAAAGTGTTTTTATTTTTTGGAGCTGATAACGCGTTTCTCGGCCGTTAGCTCCTGGCCGTTTCATCAGATCAATTACATACATTGTTAACAGGTACATTTAAAAAGGTGTACATATCACCTGATTGGATAAAACAGAACCAATAGGCATATTGGTAACATTTTTGCAAAGAGACGATTTTGTTAAACATTCTTCTAAGAGGCTAAATGAAATGTGCAATTTTTAAAGGGATATGGCAAAAACTAACTAACTGATTAAATAAAAAGCTTATGTCTGTATAAAATGTCAAAAATATTGCTAAAAAACATGTTAAAATTACTTAGATAAATCTGTATCAAAATAATGTATATTTTTCGTAATATAGGACGGACAAATATTTTTCGTAATATAAAACGAGTTTCTCAATTTATGAGTGACGTTTCATTATTTTAAAAACTTTGACAAAATGTGTAAATAACCCAGATTATTTTTGTTTGTTGAAAAAGATGTTTGTCCTGTTGAAATGTATACATCTACTCCATGTATTTGCCTGTAAATATTTGAAAATAATTTTTTGGAGTGAGAATGTTACTCTTATAGATATTTTTTTTTTTTTTTTTTTGATGCTGGTTTTATATTATCGTTTATTGAAAAGTAGGATAGTATGTGGCATCTAAATATGCCATAAAGGCCATTAGAGGGACATATCAATAAAATAGATTTATTCTGGTTATATAGGTGCTAGTTTTTTATATTTACTCCTTAAACTTAGAAGCCAATCGAGACATGGTATTTTATCTTTTGAGAGGGTTTTTTATATATATGAATGTTAAATGTAAGTAATGTTTAATGAAGCCTGGGATATTTTCTGTGTTTTTATATCCAAATAAAAAATATGGTCTGTATGAAACTGATGTTTGTAATGATGTGATAGAGAATGAAAATGGTTATGGCTATCAATGTGTTTCTAAATATGATGTTTACATATTTGATGTTATGAATGCCATAAGAATACAAAATGGGACAGATGTACTATTAATTAAAAGCAGCAAGATCTAAATTGGAGTTGAGGCCTGCTGGATACAAAGTTTTAAGTTTATGTATCCAGAACGTCTCACGTTGTCTCAGTGAGATCATTCTGTTATAGTCTGTGGAAAGGGGGATGAAGTCAATCGGATAAAATTTATAGATAGATGGGTTGCCCCCATGTTTGTGGAGGCAATGTTCAGGTATACTATGTTTGATAGAGGTTTTTTTGCAGTTCTTACAATTGCGCCAATGCTCACCCCAGCGTGTTCTGGCCTTCCTGGAGGTGCGACCCACGTATTGAACCCCACAAATGCATTCTAGAACATATATGACATAGCTGGAGTTGCAATTGAAAAATCTAGTTATTTCAAAACTTTCTCCTGTTGAAAATGAATTAAAAGTTTTTTTGCCTGAGGTAATATATTTACATGTTTGACATCTCTTCATGCCACATTTGTATATTCCCACCTGTTTTAGGAAAGAATTTGTTTTTTTGAGTTTCGAATTAGAAACTATATGTTTTACTTTTTTGCTGGGGGCCAGTTTGCTTCTTAAAGTGGGCGCTCTAGTGTACACAATTCGGGGATGTTCTGATAAAAGTGGTTTTAAAATTGGGTCTCTACAAACTATGTGCCAGTGTTTGTTCAAAATATGTTGAATTTGTCGATAATTGTTATTGTATTGGGTTATAAATAGAGGATCTAGCTGCAAAGTGTTGTTGATCTTACCTTTCCCGGATTTTTTCTCTAAGAGGGTGTTTCTGTCTAATGATCTAGCTTTGTCTAAACAGTCATCTAAGAGTTTCTTTGGGTATCCTTTGTCAATAAATCTCTCATATATGATGTTACTTTGTTGATCAAAGGTTTCTGGGTGTGAGCAATTTCGTTTAATCCTTTCGAATTGGCTGTAAGGAATATTTGCTAGCCATTTTTTGTGGTGGTTGCTATTGAAATTTAGATAGCTATTGCTATCCACATTTTTAAAAAAAGTTTTTGAGCAGAAAATACCCTCATTATCCCAACTCAAAGATAGATCTAGAAAATCTATTGATTTTTCATGTATAACTGATGTGAAGTTAAGACCCATTTGATTCTCGTTGAGCGATGCAACAAAAGCTGTAGCTGATGTTAGATTTCCTCTCCAAAGAAAAATAAGATCATCTATATAACGGCCATAGAACACCAGACTCGCCCCCATTGAGGAATTATAGATGTAGTTTTCCTCAAACATGCCCATAAACAAATTGGCAAAACTGGGGGCGAATCTGGTGCCCATGGCCGTTCCCTTGATCTGTAAGAAAAAGGAGTCTTGATACATAAAATAGTTGTGATGAAGAATGTATTCAATACATTCCAAAGTGTATTCTTTTTGTGCATTAGGCATATACTGATCTCTATCGAGAAAAAGTGAATGGCTTTTAGACCTAAATGGTGTGTGATGTTGGAATATAATGCTCCAACATCACAGGAGATCCAAAGGCAGTCCCCTGTGTTGGTAAAATGTTTCAATTTGTTCAAAAGATCTGTGCTGTCTTTGATGTAGGACGGTAAACCAATAACATATTTCTGTAACAGAAGATCAATATAGTAGGATAAATTATAAGTCAGATTATCAATACCTGCGATGATGGGGCGCCCTGGGGGATTTTCTAAATTTTTGTGTATCTTTGGGAGGTGATAGTAGTGTGCTATACTTGGATTCGTTACTTTAAGAAAAAGTTTCTCGTCTTTATTGAGGATTTTCTGGTCTATTCCCTTTTGTATTAATCTCTGGTAGCTTTTGAGAAATTGTTCAGTGGGATCTTGTTTAAGGATTCTATAATACTTGGCATCTTTTAAAATTCTATCCGCTTCTTTTAAATAGTCAGTGATATTTTGAATAATGATGCCTCCTCCCTTGTCTGCATCACGTATAATGATGTTGGAATTGTTAGATAGGGAGTGAATAGCTTGTTTCTCTTGTAAATTGATGTAAAATTTATTTTTGGCGTTTTTTCGTGTCAATTTCTCAAAATCTTCCAAAACCATACTTTGATAGATCTCTATGTATTGATTAGATCCTAACACAGGTGAAAAAGATGATTTTGTTTTAAACACTTGTGTGTATAAAGCCTTCATATAGATGTGTAGTTAGATTATCTATTTGACTGGTGATAGTAGGTGTATTGTTGTTACATTCCATATTGTTTGTGAGTATACATAATGTATCTGTGTTTTGCAGGTTTTGTTTTTTTAAAGTTTTTGATGTAAAATATTTTTGTAATGAGAGTTTTCTTGTAAATCGGTTAAGATCAACAAAGAGGTTAAACAGTTTGTGTGGATTTGGTGGACAAAAAGATAGTCCTTTTTGTAATACTCTTTTTTCAATGGTTGTCAATGTGTAGGAAGATAAATTAAAAATCCCTTTCTCTAATTTTTGTAATTTCTTTTTCTTGGTGGTAAGGCCTCTGCCTCTTGAGCCTCGTGATCTATATATAGGGGTCTTTTTCTGGAATTTGGATCGTCTAAGGGAATTCGACAATGTTGTGGGGCATTCTCTAAAAAAGAAGTTGAAGATGTAGAGTTTGGCCTAATATTTCTTTCATGAAAAACATCTTCACCAGTAACTGAAGTCAGAGGTGCAAAACGGTTTGGATGTTGAAAAGAGAGTGTTTTTGAATGAAAATCATTTTCCTTTTGGTGTTGTTGATTCCTATGTGTTTCTTTGGGGGTTTGTGGTCTATAGTCATGACTAGTAGAGGGGTTATGATCTCTATGTCTGTAATTAGAGTAGTCTTCATGTTCATAATTAGTGTTGTGTTGAAAAGAATTATAGTGTCTATTATTGTGATGATTGTATGAGGAGTGTGAGAATCTATTATATGATGTATCCTCATTGATTCGGTTTCTCTTAGGATATGTATTGTAATTGTCATATGGCTGATTCCTCTTGGAAAACACTCTCTTTTCAACATCCAAACTGTTTTGCACCTCTGACTTCAGTTACTGGTGAAGATGTTTTTCATGAAAGAAATATTAGGCCAAACTCTACATCTTCAACTTCTTTTTTAGAGAATGCCCCACAACATTGTCGAATTCCCTTAGAAGATCCAAATTCCAGAAAAAGACCCCTATATATAGATCACGAGGCTCAAGAGGCAGAGGCCTTACCACCAAGAAAAAGAAATTACAAAAATTAGAGAAAGGGATTTTTAATTTATCTTCCTACACATTGACAACCATTGAAAAAAGAGTATTACAAAAAGGACTATCTTTTTGTCCACCAAATCCACACAAACTGTTTAACCTCTTTGTTGATCTTAACCGATTTACAAGAAAACTCTCATTACAAAAATATTTTACATCAAAAACTTTAAAAAAACAAAACCTGCAAAACACAGATACATTATGTATACTCACAAACAATATGGAATGTAACAACAATACACCTACTATCACCAGTCAAATAGATAATCTAACTACACATCTATATGAAGGCTTTATACACACAAGTGTTAAAACAAAATCATCTTTTTCACCTGTGTTAGGATCTAATCAATACATAGAGATCTATCAAAGTATGGTTTTGGAAGATTTTGAGAAATTGACACGAAAAAACGCCAAAAATAAATTTTACATCAATTTACAAGAGAAACAAGCTATTCACTCCCTATCTAACAATTCCAACATCATTATACGTGATGCAGACAAGGGAGGAGGCATCATTATTCAAAATATCACTGACTATTTAAAAGAAGCGGATAGAATTTTAAAAGATGCCAAGTATTATAGAATCCTTAAACAAGATCCCACTGAACAATTTCTCAAAAGCTACCAGAGATTAATACAAAAGGGAATAGACCAGAAAATCCTCAATAAAGACGAGAAACTTTTTCTTAAAGTAACGAATCCAAGTATAGCACACTACTATCACCTCCCGAAGATACACAAAAATTTAGAAAATCCCCCAGGGCGCCCCATCATCGCAGGTATTGATAATCTGACTTATAATTTATCCTACTATATTGATCTTCTGTTACAGAAATATGTTATTGGTTTACCGTCCTACATCAAAGACAGCACAGATCTTTTGAACAAATTGAAACATTTTACCAACACAGGGGACTGCCTTTGGATCTCCTGTGATGTTGGAGCATTATATTCCAACATCACACACCATTTAGGTCTAAAAGCCATTTCACTTTTTCTCGATAGAGATCAGTATATGCCTAATGCACAAAAAGAATACACTTTGGAATGTATTGAATACATTCTTCATCACAACTATTTTATGTATCAAGACTCCTTTTTCTTACAGATCAAGGGAAACGGCCATGGGCACCAGATTCGCCCCCAGTTTTGCCAATTTGTTTATGGGCATGTTTGAGGAAAACTACATCTATAATTCCTCAATGGGGGCGAGTCTGGTGTTCTATGGCCGTTATATAGATGATCTTATTTTTCTTTGGAGAGGAATCTAACATCAGCTACAGCTTTTGTTGCATCGCTCAACGAGAATCAAATGGGTCTTAACTTCACATCAGTTATACATGAAAAATCAATAGATTTTCCTAGATCTATCTTTGAGTTGGGATAATGAGGGTATTTTCTGCTCAAAAACTTTTTTTAAAAATGTGGAATAGCAATAGCTATCTAAATTTCAATAGCAACCACCACAAAAAATGGCTAGCAAATATTCCTTACAGCCAATTCGAAAGGATTAAACGAATTGCTCACACCCAGAAACCTTTGATCAACAAAGTAACATCATATATGAGAGATTTATTGACAAAGGATACCCAAAGAAACTCTTAGATGACTGTTTAGACAAAGCTAGATCATTAGACAGAAACACCCTCTTAGAGAAAAAATCCGGGAAAGGTAAGATCAACAACACTTTGCAGCTAGATCCTCTATTTATAACCCAATACAATTACAATTATCGACAAATTCAACATATTTTGAACAAACACTGGCACATAGTTTGTAGAGATCCAATTTTTTAAAACCACTTTTATCAGAACATTCCCCGAATTGTGTACACTAGAGCGCCCACTTTAAGAAGCAAACTGGCCCCCAGCAAAAAGTTAAAACATATAGTTTCTAATTCGAAACTCAAAAAAACAAATTCTTTCCTAAAACAGGTGGGAATATACAAATGTGGCATGAAGAGATGTCAAACATGTAAATATATTACCTCAGGCAAAAAACTTTTAATCATTTTCAACAGGAGAAAGTTTTGAAATAACTAGATTTTTCAATTGCAACTCCAGCTATGTCATATATGTTCTAGAATGCATTTGTGGGGTTCAATACGTGGGTCGCACCTCCAGGAAGGCCAGAACACGCTGGGGTGAGCATTGGCGCAATTGTAAGAACTGCAAAAAAACCTCCTATCAAACATAGTATACCTGAACATTGCCTCCACAAACATGGGGCAACCCATCTATCTATAAATTTTATCCGATTGACTTCATCCCCCTTCCACAGACTATAACAGAATGATCTCACTGAGACAACGTGAGACGTTCTGGATACATAAACTTAAAACTTTGTATCCAGCAGGCCTCAACTCCAATTTAGATCTTGCTGCTTTTAATTAATAGTACATCTGTCCCATTTTGTATTCTTATGGCATTCATAACATCAAATATGTAAACATCATATTTAGAAACACATTGATAGCCATAACCATTTTCATTCTCTATCAACATCATTACAAACATCAGTTTCATACAGACCATATTTTTTATGTGGATATAAAAACACAGAAAATATCCCAGGCTTCATTAAAACATTACTTACATTTAACATTCATATATATAAAAAACCCCTCTCAAAAGATAAAATACCATGTCTCGATTGGCTTCTAAGTTTAAGGAGTAAATATAAAAACTAGCCACCTATATAACAGAATAAATCTATTTTATTGATATGTCCCTCTAATGGCCTTTATGGCATATTTAGATGCCACATACTATCCTACTTTTCAATAAACGATAATATAAAACCAGCATCTACAAAACTAAATAAAAAATATCTATAAGAGTAACATTCTCACTCCAAAAATTATTTTTCAAATATTTACAGGCAAATCATGGAGTAGATGTATACATTTCAAACAGGCACAAACATCTTTTTCAACAAACAAAAATAATCTGGGTTATTTACACATTTTGTCAAAGTTTTTAAAATAATGAAACGTCACTCATAAATTGAGAAAACTCGTTTTATATTACGAAAAAATATTTGTCCGTTCCTATATTACGAAAAATATACATTATTTTGATACAGATTTATCTAAGTAATTTTAACATGTTTTTTAGCAATATTTTTGAACATTTTATACAGACATAAGCCTTTTTATTTAATCAGTTAGTTAGTTTTTGCCATATCCTTTAAAAATTGCACATTTCATTTAGCCTCTTAGAAGAATGTTTAACAAAATCGTCTCTTTGCAAAAAAATGATACCAATATGCCTATTGGTTTGTTTTATCCAATCAGGTGATATGTACACCTTTTTAAAATGTACCTGTTAACAATGTATGTAATTGATCTGATGAAACGGCCAGGAGCTAACGGCCGAGGAAAACGCGGTATCAGCTCCAAAAAATAAAACACTTTTTTAGCTACTCAGCCTGGACTGAGTTTTGTTTTACCTTGCACAAAAGAGACGTATATCACTGCTTTACAACAGTCTATACTGTTTGCTGCTTAAGAGGTTCCGATTCCAACGGAATAAACAAACACCCTGCTAAGCATGGCTTCCAACAGAGGAGATTTGGGAAGTTTTGTCCATGGATCGCAAAAACCACTGAAGAGGACCGGACACCTATTGCTTTGGCCAGCGCGCTGATGCTGAGATGTCAGCCTGCTCGTATGCACTTTTTTTAACGAAAAGTGACACTCCACTTGTGAGTACCTGTCTTTTGTTTAACACTAAATTTCTTCACTTGTTTAGATTTATCTGCACATGAGGCGTCTCTTTTTCTCTTCACCATTTAGTTGTTCTGATAGAATGCTCTGGCGGTTCCTTGGGTTTTCAGTTTGGCATACTGTTTCCCTTGGTTTGCTCTCCTTCCACGTGTCATTGCTCGTATCAAACAGGAGAGGGTGTTGGTGGATTCTAATAGCCCCCTGCGTGCCTCACAGGATCTGGTTTGTAGACCTAGTGGAGATGTCATCTCTCCCTCCTTAGAAGGGACTACCTCTGAGGCAGGACCTCCTGATTCAGGGTACCTTCATTCATCCAAATCTCATTTCTCTGAAGCTGACTGCTTGGAGATTGAAACACTTAATTCTGTCTAAGTGGGGTTTTTCAGAGCTCGGTCATTGAGACCATGATTTAGGCTTGCAAGCCTGTTATTAGAAATATTTATCATAAGATATGGAGTAAATATCTTTTTTGGTGTGAAATCCAAGGGCTACTATTCGAGTAGAATTAGAATTCCTAGAATTTTCTTTTCTTCAGAGAGGCTGGAAAAGGGATTGTCAGTCAGTACCCTGAAGGGTCAAATTTCTGCTTTATCAGTTTTACTACATAAATGTTTGGCGGATGTGCCAGATGTGCAATCTTTTTGTCAGGCTTTGGTCAAAATCAGGCTTGTATTTAAGTTGTTGTTCCTCCTTGGAGCCTTAGCCTTGATCTTAAGTTTTACAGCTGGCATCCATTTGAGCCGTTGCATTCCACAGACATTAAGTTGTTATCTTGGAAGGATTTATTTCTTGTTGCTATCTCTTGTGCTAGAAGAGTTCTCGGAACTCACAGCTCTGCAGTGTTATTCCCTTATCTTATTTTTCATGCCGATAAGGTGGTTCTTCGTACTAAGTTAGGTTTCCTTCCTAAGGTTGTTTCTAATAGAAATATCAATCAGGAAATTGTTGTTCCCTCTCTGTGTCATAATCCTTCTTCTTCCAAAGAACGTTTGTTACACAATTTGGATGTTGTACTTGCTCTAAAATTCTACTTACAGGGGACTAAGGATTTTCTCCAGTTTCCTGCCCTCTCTGTCTGTTTCTCTGGGAAACGTAAATGTTAGAAAGCATTTGCTACTACTCTTTCTTTTTGGTTACGAAGTATAATTCGTTTGGCTTATGAGACTGCTGGACAGCAGCCTCCTGAGAGAATTATGGCTCATTCACAAGAGCTGTTTATTCTTCTTGGGCTTTCAAAAAATTAAGCTTCTGTGGAACAGATTTGCAAGGCTGCAACTTGGTCTGCTCTACATACCTTTTTCCAAAATTTTCCAAATTTGATACTTTTGCCTCTGCCGAGGCTTCTTTTGGGAGAAACGTTCATCAAAACTGTGGTGCCTTCTGTTTAGGACTTCCTGTCTTGTCCCTCCCTATTTATCCATGTCCTCTAGCTTGGTTATTGGTTCCCCAACAGTAATTACTCAAGCCGTGGACTCACCATATCTTAGGAAAGAAAAATAAAATGTATGCCTACCTGATAAATTTTATTTTTTTCCGGATATGGTGAGTCCACGGCACCACCCTTTATTTTAAGACAGTTGTTTTTTTTTACTATAACCTCAGACACCTCTACACCTTGTGTTATTCCTTTTTCCTCCATTTCCCTTTGTCCGAATGACTGGGGTTGTGGGTAACGGAGTGATACTTAGCAGTTTAACTGTGCTGCTTTTTGCCTCTTCCTGCTGGCCAGGAGTGATATTCCCAACAGTAATTACTCAAGCCATAGACTCACCATATCCGGAAATAAATAGATTTATCAGGTAAGCAAAAGGTTTGTTTTTTTTTGTTCGACCATTTTATATTTGTAGACTTTATAAACTCCTTATTAGTAATTTGATTTCCAGCTGTGTTTGAATTTGCAGTTATTTGAGGATACAGAGTAGTGGAATCCCCAAATTTCTTTTAAAACTCAAGAGACACCGCAAGATGGAACTAAGGGCCAGATTATGAGTGGAGCTCTAACAGTTATGCGCGAGCTGTTTGCGTGCATTGGCTTGAGCAAAATTTAAGCTAACGAGCTTCGGGATAGCATGTTCTCAGAGCCCTGGTTAACTGTTTTGCAAGATAAAAAAAATATCACAAAACACATAAAAAATACATATAAAAGTACAGTTACACTTATAATAGCACTATATGATAAAAATAAAGGCAAAAAAAAATTGCAAAAAAGTTATTTGGGTCGCACTATTCACAAAGTAAGAAGAAGGTGGACGAGTATCATAGAAGTGTTTAAAAACGGTTTTCTTCAAACATAGGGCTAGATTACAGGTGGTGCTCTAACTGTTGTGTCAGAGCAAAAAGAGGTTTCATTGGGGCTCTTTGCAGAAGTAGCACCACTATTACAAGTTGAAAGTAAAGTTCAATTGAATTTAAAGCATGTCCAGATAGCACAAGTTTAGAGCTCTTGGTTAACTGCTACGCTCAACTAAAAAGTTGCACAAAACACATCCAAAATACATTTAAAAGTACAGTTACACTCTTAATAACACTATCTAATAAAACTGATTACAAAAATTGCAATAAAAAGTTATAAAGGCTCAAAGATATGAGGTTCAGAAAAAATAAAGACATGCAACATAGAGACACATACATATACATGTGTAAATATGTATGTTTATATATATTTATTTATATGTGTGTTACATATGTATTCTTATGTGTGTATATAAATTATCTATTAACAATCATACAAACAAATCATTACATATATAGACATACATAAAAGGGCATTGGAGCCCTTTGATGTCAAGCAGATAAAAACAGGTAAAAGTACCTATATATATATATATATATTATATAATATATATATTTATATATATATTTATATATGAGAGAGAATCAGAAGAGTTAAAAAGCACTGGGTATTATATTGGAAGTTCTATAAACATAGGAGAAAAAAAAGTTTGATTCTATATAGCAGCTATTCCTTTGGGGTATGAAGTGTCCCAACCCCTCAGTGGTACAACTCAATACTAAATGAAAAATGTATTGCAAAAGATGGTACAGCGCTGTATAGAAAAAAACTATGAATACTAATGTGGTAATATATGACCAAAATACCTTATGTCCTATTAGTAAGATAATAATATACATACTCTAAGGGTAAGCTAAAAAATATTAAAATAACTTGTTCAATACTGCTCAATTTGAATATAGTGGGTTATTAATCCACCTTATTAAAAATCTAAAGTGGGCAGCCAAAATTACAAGGGTCCAAACATAAATCAGTTCATAATAAGTGATCCAAATGCAGAGTAATGGATGAGTGATAATAATCCCCGTTGGGGTTCCCTACTTACATTCCTTAACCTCAATCCAATGAGGTAAGTGCCGCACCATATGGAGGAACATACGCGGGAACATTCACATTGTCTCTGCTCTGTTTGTTGTGAGAATGGAAGAATCTTCCACTCTTTAAGGGCTCTGCTTCTTTTGGGGGATGGTAGACTACTTCCTCCCACTTGCAACACCGGATCACATGCTATATATCTATGGGTGCACTACAGACATGGAGCGGAGTTTCACTGTCTTGTAGCAGCCACTGCAGCAGGCACAGCAGGCTTAATAGCTAAACAAAAAAATATACCATCTTACATTCATCAATGTGTACACAGAATTTGTAGTCTACATGTTGTTTTGCCCATGTGGGGGAAACATTACATTGGGAAGACGCAGGGGACACCATGGAAGCGCTCATGGAAACCATAGATCGCCATGCAACAAGCACAAGGACAAGGGACATTCCAACAAAGCCATGTAGCTCGCCACTATCTAGAGGCCAAACATCTGATGGCTTCAGTAAGAGTGATTCCCTAATCGACCATATCCCCAAACACCTAGAGGACTGGAGGTAGAAATAGGTTGTTGCTCAGAAGGGAGGCCAAATGTATCCTGAGATTGGACACTATTCGCTCCTAAGGGACTGAACTCTATGCCAGATCTGGGTATTCTTTTGTGATTTCAGCTAAGTGCTGATGGGTAGTAGGGTAGCAGGAGCTATATCCTTATTCAGTGTGTTGCAGATGTTTGGTGTCTTTTAACGTGGGACATGTGCATGTTCATTCCTAAATTGGGTACTACTTTAGGTTTTATTGATCCAGGTGTGGTACCTGTCATCTGGAATATTAACATTCTCTGCCATAACCCCTTGTATCTACCCTCTAAGGCCCCTGCCCCAACATTTGGTTTACAAGTTATAACCATGTAGCAGTTATGAATGCCTTACCCATAAGATAACAGATCAATGAGGTTGTCCCTAAACATAGCAATATTAGCTGGTCCAAAACAGTTGTTATTAATTAATTTGCCCCTATTAACAATGCTTGTTATAAAGTTTACAGCTTCATTATGTGTTGGAACAGTATGGTAACATGTTGTGTTTTATCGAATGTCTGTTTTTTTTTTTATTCTGTTAGAATGAAATTTCAACATATGACAGGATCAGTATTTTTCACATAGTCAGTGATATAGTAATTAATTTTCAAGTTTTCTTTTTTTTCTTTTAACCTTATTACTCTATATAGTAATGCAACATTCACTAGTCCATTGTATATATTGAATCATATACTTGGTTCTAAGATAATGTTGTACATATGAACAACTAACAAGAATAAGTAAACATATCCATATTTGTTAAAATACATAACTGTGTAATACAAAAAACAAAAAACCCCACTGTTTTATTCCCTTTACTATCAACTATTATATTGCTCACAATATTATGGTGATAGTAAAAGGGAATAAAACAGTGTTTTTTTTTGTTTTTTGATTTCTGTTTTTTGAATTTAACATTTTGTATTTTAACAAATATGATATGTTTACTTATGTATAAATATTTACATTGTAGATTGTCTTGAAAAGGGCTCAATTGTGGAGCCGAAAAGTCGAACTGAATTATGTCATTTTTTTACTGAATAAATAAAAAATAAAACTCTAAAAAGACCTGTGAGTGCACTCTATTTTTCATATGGATACAAATAAAGAGTGATTTGAGGAATCACCCCAGGAATTACAGAAGAGATCAAAGGTTGGAGTGCAACCAATCGGAATTAAGGTAGGAAAAATTCTGATTGGCTGATGGAATCAGCCAATCAGATTGAGCTCGCATTCTAATTGGCTGTTCCGATCATGCCAATAGAATGCGAGCTCAATCTGATTGGCTGATTGGATCAGCCAATCGGATTGAACTTGAATCTGATTGGCTGATTCCATCAGCCAATCAGAATTTTCCTACCTTAATTCCGATTGGCCTGACGAATGAAGGAGCCTTCATTCGTCGTGATCTATAGTCCGATCGGTGAAGAAGGAGGTTCCGCGTCGGCGGAAGGAAGATTCAAGACCCGGCTTGGAAGATGACCTTCGCCCCGGATAGAAAGACACTCTTCAGCGCATCTTTGAAGATGACATCGGACGGATCGAAGACTTTTCTTCAGCGCCGCTCCTGGATGATGACTTCATCGGATGGAAGATTTCTTCAGCGACCGCTTGGAGGATTAACCTTCTTCCGCTCTGGATGTCCACTTCGGTTCCATCGCTGCTCGGCTCGAGTGAAGACAAGGTAGGATGATCTTCAGGGGATTAGTGTTAGGTTTTTGTAAGGGGGGTTTTGGGTTAGATTAGGGGTATGTGGGTGGTGGGTTTTAATGTTGGGGGGGGTTGTATTTTTATTTTACAGGCAAAAGAGCTGTTTTACTTTGGGGGCGATGCCCCCACACAAATGGCCCTTTTAAGGGCTGGTAAGGTAAAAGAGCTTTGAAGTTTATTTAATTTAGAATAGGGTAGGGCATTTTTTTTATTCTTGGGGGGGTTTTGTTATTTTCATAGGGGGCTTAGATTAGGTGTAAGTAGCTTAAATTGTCTGTAATATTTTTAACATGTTTGTAACCTTATTTTCTTTATTTTTTGTAACTTAGCTTTTTTTATTTTTTGTACTTTAGTTAGTTTATGTAATTGTATTTAATTGTAGTTATTTGTAGGTAGTTTATTTAATTAATTTAATGATAGTGTAGTATTAGGTTTAATTGTAACTTAGGTTAGGATTTATTTTACAGGTAATTTTGTATTTCTTTTAGCTAGGTAGTTATTAAATAGTTAATAACTATTTAATAACTATTCTAACTAGCTAAAATAAATACAAAGTTACCTGTAAAATAAATATAAATCCTAAGATAGCTACAATATAATTATTATTTATATTGTAGCTATATTAGGGTTTATTTTACAGGTAAGTATTTATTTTTAAATAGGAATAATTTATTAAAGTATAGTGTAGTGTTAGGTGTAATTGTAACTTAGTTTAGGATTTATTTTACAGGTAAATTTCAGTTTATTTTAGCTAGGTAAGCTATTAAATAGTTAATAACTATTTAATAGCTATTGTACCTAGTTAAAATAAATTGAAAGGTACCTGTAAAATAAAAATAAATCCTAAGATAAGCTAGAATATAATTATTATTTATATTGTAGCTATATTAGGGTTTATTTTAAAGGTAAGTATTTAGTTTTAAATAAGATTCATTTAGTTAATAATAAAAATATTATTTAGATTTATTTAATTAATATTTAAGTTAGGGGGGCGTTAGGGTTAGGGTTAGACTTAGGTTTAGGGGTTAATAATTTTATTACAGTGGCGGCGGCGTAGTGGGGGGCAGGATATGGGTTAATAAATTTATTATAGGGGGCGATGGTGTAGGGGAGGCAGATTAGGGGTTAATAAATTTATTATAGGTGACGACGGTGTA
The DNA here is from genome assembly GCF_027579735.1 of Bombina bombina. Classification (NCBI taxonomy): domain Eukaryota; kingdom Metazoa; phylum Chordata; class Amphibia; order Anura; family Bombinatoridae; genus Bombina; species Bombina bombina. The sequence goes on along the minus strand of NC_069504.1, from coordinate 998,257,768 downwards.
GGGGGGGCAGGATAGGGGTTAATAGGTTTAATATAGGTTGCGGCGGGTTCAGGGAGCGGCGGTTTAGGGGTTAAACTATTTATTTAGTTGCGGAGAGGTGCGGGATCAGCAGGATAGGGGTTAATAACTTTATTACAGAGGGCGACGGTATGGGGGGGCAGGATAGGGGTTACTAAGTATAATGTAGGTGGCAGCGGTGTCAGGGAGCGGCGGTTTAGGGGTTAATACATTTATAAGAGTTGCGGCAGGGTCTAGGAGCGGCGGTTTAGAGGTTAATACATTTATAAGAGTTTCGGCGGGGTCTAGGAGCGGCGGTTTAGGGGTTAATACATTTATAAGAGTTGCGGCGGGGTCTAGGAGCGGCGGTTTAGGGGTTAGTAACTTTATTTAGTTGCGGGGGGCTCCGGGGGCGCAGGTATAGGGATAGAACAGTGTAGTTTAGTGTGAGTGCTTAGTGACAGGCTAGCAATAAAGCTGGGAAAAAGCCGAAGGGCAGCGAGATCGGATGAGTGATAACTGTCACAGTCCGCTGCTCATCGCCCCGAGGCTTTTTGACAGCTTTATTTGATAACTTAGGCTTATTTTTTCAGGTCCGCGGCGGCGATGTGAGGCGAGCTTAGGCGGGCATATTGGGCCGGCGAAGCCAGAAAAGTAGACGGCTTGATAACTACCCCCCATAGGGGCCGATTTATCAAGGGCTAAATGGTCCCTGATGCCCTTGTTTCCGCATGAGCCTTCAGGCTCACCGGAAACAGCAGTTATGAAGCAGCTCCTTAAACTGATCCGACTGCCTCTGAGGCTGCGTACCTCAATCCTCCGGATCCTATACAAGGTTGATTGACACCCCCTGCTAGCGGCCCGATTGGCCACGAATCTGCAGGGGTGGCATTACACAAGCAGTTCAGCAATGTCTGGGGGACATGATACGCTACAGTTTATCATGTCCGCCAGACTTTGATAAATCGGCCCCATAATGTCACCTGCATTGTCACTGACATCATATGACTTAATATAATAAATCGAATCATTGCTGACATTGCACAGCTCATTCATAATTGCTCATAAAGTACAATTAAAGACAATAAATAAAAATATTTGTCTCAGTCTGTGTCAGTTCACTTACTTTTTATTACCATGATATGTTCATGGCCTTTCCACAATCCTTCATAAAAGTTATATAACAGCTAATGGAAAACCACACACACACATTATTTATGATATTTTTTTTACCACATCACTTTCCAGCAATATTTTACAGTTCTACTAATGTAGACCCAGATATATAGTACACTACGTAAAAAAATGGCAAATGAGCAATGCTTTAGAGAGAGACCCTTTTCTTTGTCACATGTTTGCCAATATCTGTCTGATTAATGAAACATTTATTTACCTGAATTATTTTGTAGATCTAGAGAGAAAAACATACATACCCAACAGCTGCAAATACTGCATGGTGGGTAGAACCTGGATGGTCCAATCATGAGGATTTAAGCTCTATGGGATCTAGTCATTCTTTGTTTATAATGATCTGCATATGATTTGGGAATTTTGTATTGGAGTCTGGACAGGTACAGGTTTCCCAAAATAAGATTAAGGGGGATATCTATTAAGTCGTCAACTGTGTTGCATTCAACAGCATCAATACGCCTAACATCGCCTAACATTGTGGCCGCAGACCTGAATATGATCTCCATATTTATAAAACAAGCCGTCAAAAAGATGCACACCAAGTACGGGGCGATGAGCATCGGACTGTTGTTAACAGTCATCGATCTCGCATCTATTCTGCTTTTTACCAAATTTATTTATACCCTGTCACTAAACGCTGCCACTATACTAAAATATTTAACCCCTATTGCCACTCCTGGACCCCTCCGCCACTAAATAAACATATTAACCCATAAACCTCTGGCCTCCCACATCACTACCACTAACTAAACCTATTAACCCCTAAACCGCCAGCCACCCACATCTCCATAAACTAAATTAAGATATTAGCCCCTAAACCTAACAGCAAGCAAACTTTAAATTAAAATTACAACATCCCTATCTTATAATAAATTTAAACTTACCTCTAGAAATAAAAGAAACTATTTTTAAACTATTAATTAAACTACCCTAACTATTATACTACAATTAAATTAACTAAATTACATATTAAAAAACCCTAAGGCTACTCAAAATTATTTAAATATACTATTTAACCTTATTAAAAATGACTAAATTACAAAAAATTTAAAACACAAAATTACGGAAAAAAAACACATTATCAAAAATAAACAAATTACACCTAATCTAATAGCCCTATCAAAATAAAAAGCCCCCCCCCAAATAAAAAACATAGTCTACAATTAATTAACAATGGCCCTTAAAATAATCTTTTGTGGGACATTGCCCCAAAGAAATCAGCTCTTTTACCTGTAAAAAAAAATACAAACACCCCCCAACAGTAAAACCCACCACCCAACCAACCCCCCCCCACAAATAGAAAACCTATCTAAAATAACCTAAGCTCCCCATTGCCCTGAACAGGACATTTAGCTCTTTTACTGCCCAGACCATACTCTAAAAAAAAACCCACCCAAAAAAACCTTAAATAAACCTAACACTAACCCCCAACGATCCACTTACAGTTCTTGAAGTCCTGCTTGAAGGATTCATCCAGCTGGCAAGAAATCTTCATCCGGGCAGCAAGAAGTCTACATCCGGGCGGCCTCTTCCGTCCTCATCCAGAAGGCAAGAAGTCTTCATCTAGATGGCATCTTCTATCTTCATCCATCCGGCGGGGAGCAGGTCAATCCTGAAGACATCTGGCATGGAGCTCCACTTCATATGGTCGCCCTGTGAACTGGAACTTCAATGCAAGTGATGTCATCCAAGATGGTGTTGCTTGCATTCCTATTGGCTGAAAGTTTCCAATTAGCCAATAGGATTAGAGCTGCTCAAATTTTATTGACTGTTTCAATCAGCCAATAGGATTTGAGCAGCTCTCATCCTATTGGCTGTTCCAATCAGCCAATAGGATGAGAGCTCAATCCTATTGGCTGATTGGAACAGCCAATAGGATTTGAGCAGCTCTAATCCTATTGGGTGATTGAAACCTTTCAGCCAATAGGAATGCAAAGGACGCTATCTTGGATGATGTCACTTGCATTGAAGTTCCAGTTTACGGCGGCGACCATATGAAGAGGAGCTCCACAACGGATGTCTTCAGGATGGACCTGCTCTGCACCGGATGGATGAAGATAGAAGATGCTGTCTGGATGAAGACTTCTTGCCGTCTGGATGAGAACTTCGCCGGCTGAATGAAGATGGAAGAGGCCGTCCGGATGAAGACTTCTTGCCACCCGGATGAAGACTTCTTGCCGCCCGGATGAAGACTTCTTGCCGGTTGGAGGGATCCTTCAAGCGGGACTTCAAGAACTGTAAGTGGATTGTCGGGGGTTAGTATTAGGTTTATTTAAGGTTTTTTTTGGGTGGGTTTTATTTTTAGAGTAAGGTCTGGGCAGTAAAAGAGCTAAATGCCCTTACAAATGCCCTTTTATGGGCAATGGGGAGCTTAGGTTATTTTAGATAGGGTTTTTTATTTGGGGGGTTGGTTGGTTGGGTGGTGGGTTTTACTGTTGGGGGGTGTTTGTATTTATTTTTTACAGGTAAAAGAGATGATTTATTTGGGGCAATGCCCCACAAAAGGCCCTTTTAAGGGCCACTGGTAGTTTATTGTAGGCTAGGTTTTTTTTATTTTGGTGGGCTTTATTATTTTGATAGGGCTATTAGATTAGGTGTAATTATTTTTTATTTTTGATAATGTGTTTTTTTCCGTAATTTTGTGTTTTTTATTTTTTGTAACAGCGTTTAATTTTTTTGTAATTTAGTCATTTTTAATAAGGTTAAATAGTATATTTAAATAATTTTAAGTAGGGTTAGGGTTTTTTTAATATGTAATTTAGTTAATTTAATTGCTAGTTTAATAGTTAGGGTAAGTTAATTAATAATTTAAAAGTAATTTTTTTAATTCTACAGGTAAGTTTACATTTATTTTAAGATAGGGATGTTGTTATTTTAATTTAAAATTTGCGGGTTGTTAGGTTTAGGGGTTAATAGCTTAATTTAGTTTATGGCAGTTTAGGGGTTAATAGGTTTAGTTAGAGTTAGTGAAGTGGGAGGCGAGAGGTTTATGGGTTAATACATTTATTTAGTGATGGTTTGGTCCGGGAGTGGCGGGATAGGGGTTAATAACTTTATTTAGGTGGCGGCAGGGTCGGGGAGCGGCGGGATAGGGGTTAATAACATTATGTAAGTGGCGGCGATGTTGGGGGCTGCAGATTAGGGGTGTTTAGACTCAGGGTTTATGTTAGGGTGTTAGGTGTAAACGTTATTTGTTTTCAATCATATAAATCAATGGCATATATGGCAGCATCAAACATAAGCTTTCGCTGCTTCCAGACTCCCATTGATTTCTATGGCATCCGCAGCCTCCAGGGTGGCGGATTGAAAACCAGGTATGCTGGGCCGGAATAGACGCGAGCGTACCTGTTAGAAATTTGATAACTGGCAAAAAGTGTCAGAGCCGAATGTGTATTCGGAACATCTGTAATTAGGTAAGCATCGATCTGCATTGGATTGAGAGTGGCGGATCGTATGTTACATCACAAATTTAAACTTTTGACGGTCTGTAGGCTTTGATAACTAGGTCGGATCAAGCTCGCAACAATTACGCTGCGGAATTCCAGAGTATTTGCAGTTGACGGCTTGATACATATCCCCCTAAGAATTAAGTAGATTAAAATAAATTATTGGAGTGACATAATATACTTTAAGTATAGTTGAGAGATAAACATAACATTCTTTCTGAGGAGATAAAATAAGAGTCACATAAAAAATGGTTTCATTATGGCCCCCAAGTCTTGTGTTGAACACCCCTGATTTAAAACATGGTCTATTTAATACATGATAAAGTTTTATACATGAAAAACACATTTATATACAGTATATTGAATCCCACGAAACCCATAATAATAAATAAAGCATTGTTCATATTTTTTTTAAATGAAAGCTTTAAAATGTCAATTTCATTCAGTCTGGTAAACGGTTTATTTCTACGTTGGAAAAATCTTCAGAGCCATCTGAGCCATTGAATTAAAATGAATAAAATGTATTTATTTATATGCCATTTGAATTAAATAGCAATTTTAAATATGTTATTACATAGTGCATTGACAACTAATACTATTCTTTCAATTACTTTAAATTCTAATTGCTGTCAAGGTAAAGTACAAATTCAATAGCTGTTTTGTTTTGAATAAAATAACCTACTTGATAAAGGATGGAACACTCATTCTTTACATAGAATGCCACATCTAAACTTTATTTTACAACATTTTGACATTTAAATATACAACATTCCATCAAGGATCCTTTTAAAGATTTACATAAATAGGAGGATTCTACTTCAATTTCAAAACATACAGATTAGTATTTCATTCTGACTTTTTTAAAATTAACTTATAATACAGATGTTAACGTTTAAAATGCAACAGCAGTTTTCAGAGAAGTAAAATAACACATTACAGAACTATGGGGTTGATTACAATCTTTTGGCTATTCACTCCTGAAATGGCTTTTTGCTTTATGAACAAAATGGTCATCAATTTTATCTGACAATGCAAATTAGATTTGTTTGAAAAAAGTAGACAGGTGCATTGTTTTTTGTACAAATATGTTTTTGTTTGAATATTGGCCCATTTGTCCATTCAGCAGCATTCAGATTGAATGAATGGGACATTTTTCAAATAAGTGAAATTTTTGTTGTTGTTCGTTCAGCACTTTTAGTGACAAAAAGGGGACAGAAAACACAGTAGAGGGGGAAGTAGCCGAGATCATTTGACAGATGAGCTCCTTATTTTGTAGTGTATAACAGTTCTGTTATTTGGTGTTATGTTTTAATTTGTTGTTGTAGTTTCTTTTAATGGTTGTTTTATTTGGTGTAATTGGTTGTTTAATTCTTTAGTTTGTAGAGGGCTTAGGTTGCATTGGGGATTCGTTTCAGTCCCAGTCCATTCATCTAGTCATTATGGGACAACATGGGACAACATTTGGATAAATGTGTTTGCCCGAAGATGAATGCCCATGTCTACAAAAGTGTATTGTAAATTTTGAGTAAACATCACTTAAATGCAATTGGCTAAATAAATATGTGAGACATTCAGCTATAACATGCTTAGAGAATATCGTGAAGGTTGAGAGAGAACTTAAGGCACACCCAAGGTATTCTCCTGTCCATCAAAGTTTCTGAAACAGGCTTATATTACATAAAAAAATACAAATTGCAGCACAATTTGTAAAAGAAACACAGAAAAATACACAGTATAATCCTAATTTGTTAAAGTTACACAGAGAAATACAAAGAACAATTGTTAAGCCCACATTGGTGAAATATGTCAAAGAACCAGTATTAGACTGTGATTCATAAGTACCCTCCTAGGATCTGTAGCAAAGATTCTGTAAGCAGTTAAGGAAATAAACCTTTTATGTAAAACTTGTCAGCAATGTATAGTCCTAATAATTCACCATAATGGTTGTGTATCTGATAGTAATTCCACTTAATTCATTACTGAGAGTAAAGAGGAATTATTAGGTAGCATACAGTACTTAGGTAGCATACTTAATTAGGACAGAGAAACTTAGTTTGAGGTGTTCATCATCCTAATTTAAGCATACTAGTTAGTGGATTAGAAATAAGTGATCACATAAATACGGTAACAAATGAGGAAAGATACACTTGTATCAGTACTGACAATAAAGGTAATTAGTGAAGGTTTCTTTACTGAGTATACGCGGCGTGGAGTAAACAAGTCCAAACAATTATAGTTCTGTACACTGTGTATACTTAAACTTGTGGATTAAATACATAGTGAACAAATATGAGGTGATGATGCTACACAAAGGAAATGTACTGTAGCTTGCCTTAATAATATAAATATTAATAATAATAATAGATGTGGACCGGTCTGAGTAGAACGTTTGCTTGATCCTGTAATCAGTTGGCAAACCGCTGGATCTGTGTTGTGGAATAAGGTAGTCGGCTTGACAGCGTAGAAGCCAGGTGGAACAGCTGAGTGGTAGCCCGAGTGCACGGAAATGCGGAACAGCTGACCAGAAAATCAGATGCGTCTAGAGCTGAGGAATCATCGGAAACACTAACAGCTGAGTTAGCAGAGCAGCGTTGAGGGAAGCAGACTTCATTACCAGACGTGGAGGAAGTGCAGCAGGACAGTAGACAGAGTGGCTGCAAATTCGATAGATGGGGTAACATCTCAGGTTGTTAGCCACTATAACAATACTGGTACAGGAGGGTTTGAGGCCTATGAACACCTCACTGAGCAACAAGGATGTTGTCAATTAGGACAAGATTACCAAGCAAGGAGTAAGTGAAGGGAGGTGCCTTACATATGCTGAGAGAGAAACATAATATTTTTTTAAAGGTATACATAGTTAATCCAGTGAGAAATGGAGGAGATATCTGACATAACACCCCTCCCTAGGAGCCACTCTGTGGATCAAGGACTCGGGTGCTCAGGATCTAGCCGTTGAAATATGGATACTAGATGAGGAGCTGAAAGGTTATTGGATGGTTCCCGAGTATCATCATTATGGGAGTAACCCTTTCAATTAACCAAATATTGCAACTGGCCGCAGAATCTTCTAAAAAATCCTTAATGGACTCCACTTTGCATTCCTGCTCAGGTTTGACTTGAAGGTTAGATGCCTTGAAATCCTTAGGAGGGTTTTTGGTAGATTTATAAGGTTTCAACAGAGAAACATGAAATGTATGATATATTGGGTAAGTGGCTGGTAGGTCAAGAGTGACAGCATTTTGATTGATAATCCTGATTACTTTAAAAAGGACCAATGAATAGACCACTAATTTTTCTACTCAGTGTATTTAATTTCAGATTTTTAGAGAATAGCCAGACTTGAACTCCTACTTGATAAGTAGGGTGGGGTTAGTGTGTTTCCTATCATAGTAGGTTTTCTGGTGCAACTTGGTGGCTTTAATGTTATCCTGCATGTTTTGGATTCCTTCCTTTAATGTATTGATGGTGTCATTGACTTGAGGGCAATTGCTTTGCTTATCTGGGAAGAAATAAGATTTAGGATGAAAGCCATAGTTTGAAAGGAGTTGATTTAGTTAAGTATTGAGGGAGCTGTTACAAGCAAACACAGCAGATGGAAGGGGTTAGGTCCAATTGTCTTCCTGAAAAGTGCCATAACACCTCAAATACTGCTCCAACCATTGATTGTTTTTTTCGGTTTGTCTGTCAGTTTGGGGGTGGTAAGCCGTGCTATACCTGTGTTGAATCTGAAGCAATTTACAGAGTTGTGTCCAGAATTTAGATGTGAATTATGAACCTCAGTCTGAGGTGATGGTTGAAGGAAAACCATGGAGATTGACGATCTGTTCAAAGAAAAGTTGGTCAGTTTGAGTGGCAGAAAGAAGACAATGGAAAGGAATGAAATGAGCAATCATTGACGTTAGATCCACTACCACTAGGTTGGTGTTATTCTTTCCAGATCTGGGTAGGTCTACTATGAAATCCATTCCTATATCTTCCCAATGCCTACTTGATATCCTAGAATGTTTGAATTGGGCACAAGTACTACAGCTGTCGATTAAATCTTTTACCGAATTGGACATTTGAGGCCACCAATATGATCTCTTTAATAATGTGAGAGTCTTGTTAAAACCTGGATGACCACTTAGAGGTGAGTCGTGTACGTGTTGCAAAATGGATGTATAAGGTGAACAGAGTGAGGGGAGCTGGTTAGTGGTGATTATCACATTCAAAACTAAGAATTATACAATTGGATGATAAACTAATTAATCAATAATTTATACAACTCTATTGTGTTATATTAAAATATATTTATTTAAAATACACATAAAAAAAAGGTATAGAGCTCTAATACCATAAAAGTAGTTCACTACAATAGGTAAAACAATAAGTGTATATGTACAAGATAAGTAGGTTGTTAACGTAACATACGTATAAACTAATTTGGAGATAGTGAATATTTGGAAAGATCCGGTGTATCAATACGGTTTTTATCTCTTAAAAAGTCTTAATATAATCAATCGTAGTTATAACTTTAGGGTGACTTTATTGGTGGGTTAGTCTCTTCTGTTAGATTTATGGGACTGACCCAGGTACTCACGTTTATAGAAGATGTCCAGAGATCGTTATGTCCATATGTGTGGGCTAAGCTAACTGTTTCAGAGTACCATAAAAACGATCAGCCTTTTTGTTGAAAAGACGAAAAAAACTAAAAAGAGAGAGCGCAGTTTTTGCGTGTTTTTCGTTGTGATGAAGAGGGCTTGTGTTAGTGTGTATCAAAGGTATAGCCGCACACGTTTAAAAAGACATTTTAAAAAAGACATTGTATTCATTTCAACCGCATAGTGAAATATATCTACAATCTTTCTAAGAGACTTTGTTACGATTCATATACCTTTGATACACACTAACACAAGCCCTCTTCATCACAACGAAAAACACGCAAAAATTGCGCTCTCTCTTTTTCGTTTTTTTCGTCATTTCAACAAAAAGGCTGATCGTTTTTATGGTACTCTGAAACAGTTAGCTTAGCCCACACATAAGGGCATAACGATCTCTGGACATCTTCTATAAACGTGAGTACCTAGGTCAGTCCCATACATCTAACAGAAGAGACTAACCCACCAATAAAGTCACCCTAAAGTTATAACTACGATTGATTATATTAAGACTTTTTAAGAGATAAAAACCGTATTGATACACCGGATCTTTCCAAATATTCACTATCTCCAAATTAGTTTATACGTATGTTATGTTAACAACCTACTTATCTTGTACATATACACTTATTGTTTTACCTATTGTAGTGAACTACTTTTATGGTATTAGAGCTCTATACCTTGTTTTTATGTGTATTTTAAATAAATATATTTTAATATAACACAATAGAGTTGTATAAATTATTGATTAATTAGTTTATCATCCAATTGTATAATTCTTAGTTTTGAATGTGATAATCACCACTAACCAGCTCCCCTCACTCTGTTCACCTTATCTATACCCAAGACAGAAGTTTGAAGGAACAACTGTCATTTTGTAGGGTTTCGAGCGTAATAAATAAATTAAATTATTTTTACAGGTGCACTCACTCTACACTGTTTTTTGACCCCTGCAAAATGGATGTATGCATTGACAGGAGGTACATACACTTGGTTGTGATGTTATAATAAACAATCAGAATGTCTGAGAGGTTTGAGTTAGCATCTTTGAGTTGAGCTTGCTTGATGGAGTTGAGGGACTGTATGGTTATACCTACAAAACTGTCAGAGCTCAAAATAGTAGATGGCTGTTTATTGAATTCTGACTTACTTTATTTCCTGGATAAACGGTCAGCCTTGGTATTCTTTGCAGCAGGTCTGTAGGTTATAATAAAATTAAACCGTGCAAAGAATAATCTCAATCTCATTCGTCTGGCGCTTAAAGTTTTATTGGTTTTCAGATATTCAAGATTTTATGATCTGAGTAGATCAGTATTGGTAAGTCAGTGCCTTCTAAGAGATGTCTCCAGTTCTCTAAGGACAACTTGATTGCCAGTAACTCCTTTTCCCCAATGGGGTAAGCAATGTTTGCATGGTTCATAGTTTTAGAATAATAAGACACCGGATTAAGTGGATCTTTGAGGGATTTGCGTTGCGAGAGAATTGCACCGACTGCATAATCTGAAGCAATCTCCAAGGTGAATTGTAGAGCAGTATCTGGGAAATGCAGTACAGGAGCTGTGGTGAAACTTCTCTTCAATAGATCAAAAGAGTGTTGGGCTTCCTTCCTCCAATGGAAGGTTTTATTCTTTCCTGTAAGTATTGTCAGAGGTTTGCTTATGTCGGCAAATCCTTTTATGAACTTTAGGTAGAAATTAGAGAAACCAAGAAATATCTGAACTTCCTTTTTAATGGTAGGTGTGGGCCAGGTAGCAAGAGGTAATCTTAGAGTCATCCATCTGGATCCTTGTGGAGATTATCTGATAGCCTAGGAAGGAGATTTTGTTGGAATCAAATATACACTTTTCAGGTTTGGCATACAGTTGATGTGTCCTGAGACGGGATAGAACCCATTGTACATGTTTCTTATGTTCGTCTGCATTTTTGGAGTAAATTAGAATATTATATATATATTTTCTTTTTATTTGAGGTTAGCTGTACATAAACAAAGTATACATGTTATTTCCACATAAACATAAAAATAAGTTACATAGCATTGCCATCCGAATCTCTTATTATACAGTTAACTTAGAAGTACTTCATTTCTACTACTATACATAATACTACTTCTGTTTATGCAGAGCAAAAACATGATAAGGAATAATAAGACCCTCAACATTTTCCAAACATTAGATTCAGATAACACAGCAGAAAGAAAAAATTATTTGTATATTTAAACTATAATTACTTCCAAAGATTGAATTAGTGTTTCACTAATCTTAAACACATTATACCATATTCTGTATACCTGCCTTAAAGGGGGGGGAGGGGGTTGGGGCACGGCAAGCAGGGGAAAAAAAAAAAAAAAAAAAGAGGCGGGGGGGGGGGGGGGGGGGTGATTTCAGTTGTAGTTATGTATTATTTCTATATCTCCTAATAAATTCTATCCATTTACATTCAAATTTGTATTGTTGGTTAATTCCCTGATTAAGACTGTCAATTTGTTCTATTTGATATTGTGAATGAAGTAGGAAAGTTAGGTTATTAATTGTAGGCTCCCTTGTAGCTTTCCAGTTTTTCAGGATAAGGTATCTGCCTCCCAGAATTACTGTATTTATGAAATCAATATTAGGGACGTAGTCCCCAAGATCTCTCAAATTGACCAAGAAAAAAATATACTGTACCTCTATGACTATCTGTAAGTTCAGTAATCTATTCATCCAGAATTGTACTCGCTGCCAGAATTGCTGGATCTTGGGGCAACTCCAGAACATGTGGACCAGGTCGGCACTGGTGGAACTTCAGCGTGGGCACAGGTTTAGGGCATTTCTGTACCATCTATTTAAACTAGCCGGTGGTATATGCATATGGTTCAAAATTTTAAACTGTGATTCTCGCCATGATGCGGAAAGAGTTGCATGTTCTACCGCAATTATACTCTGTTTTATTTTATATGGCTCCATGGTTTGGATATCTGTAGTCCACTTTGCAGATATATCTAATAGATTTGCTTCACCGGCCTCCATTTGTACCATCCGGTACCAGTAACTAATTGAGTGTTTACATGCCTTAAAAAGAGCAAGCCCCATTTTAATACCCGGGTGTACCCATTCCTTTGTGAAGTTTTTAACGGTTTCATTATACCAATGCCGCACTTGTAAATATGCGTAAAATTCTGTATTATTAAGATGGAATTGATCTCTAAGAGCTGTAAATGTATGCACTCGGGTAGACTCTGGATCCCTGAACTGGGATAGATATTTAAGGCCTAATATAGCCCATCTATTAAACATTTGTATCCTGATTCCTGATGGGAAACAGGGATTCCCAAGGATAGGAACTAGATTCAAGATCAACGGATTATCATTCATGTTAGTCCTAATACCCTGCCAGGCTTTAATAATATGAATCAAGGTAGGTTTACTTTTGACCATACGTGGTAGTTTCTTAGTCGGGCAATGTAGTAGGGCCTGCAAGTCGTATGGCGAGACTAATTTTTGTTCTATTTCTAATGATGCCACATGGTTTCCCCCGGTAAGCCAATCCATAGCCACCTTTGCCAGACATATTTTATTGTAGGTACAGAAATTTGGTAGCGCTAGACCCCCGTATTGCCTGAGCTGTGACAACTTCTGTAGAGCTATACGTTTTTTACCACTACCCCAAATAAACAATCTAATAGAGCTATTTAGGCGTTTAAGGTCAAGTTTTGTTATTGGGATTGGGATATTTTGCATTATATACATCAATTTAGGTAATGCAATCATTTTTATCAAGTTAATTTTTGCCGTCAATGACAGTGGAAATTTTGCCCAGTTTCTAAGCTCTGTCTGGATTTTATTTAGCAGCGGGGAGAAGTTCAAAAAATACCAATCTGCCGGATCAGTGCTGATTTTAATACCCAAATATGTAATATATTGATCCGCAAATTTAAAAGGTGGGGTATAGCCGCTATTTGCTGATTTTGTTAGCCATAGTAGATCTGATTTTGCTACGTTTATTTTATATCCCGAAAATGTTCCAAATGTATTAATTGTTTCCAATAGAACAGGGATCTCAGATTCAGGGTTGTTAAGAAATAATAGTAGATCATCTGCATATAATAATAATTTGAAATATTTATCTCCTAACCGAATTCCTTCTAAATGTTTTTTTAACATAGTTGCCAATGGTTCAATTGCAAGGTTAAAAAGGAGGGGTGAAATCGGGCAGCCTTGTCTTGTGCCTGTCAGAATATGGAAGGTTTCTGTGGGTATGCCATTGACCAACAGCATGGCGGAAGCATTAGTATATAAAGCTTTAAAACAGTTTAAGTAGTTACCTCTGAAGCCAAATTGTCGCATAGTAAAAAAAAGATGGTCCCAGGTAATCGAGTCGAATGCCTTTTGGGCATCTAGCGAAAGAATCGCCGGATTTACTCGCCTATTCACGTTTTCTGACCAAAAGAAAACTAAGAGAAGTCAAATTTTACGAATACTGGCCGTTGGATTCCGATGTAGCATGAAGTCGACCTGATCCACATGTATCAAAGAGCTGAGGATTCCCTTAAGTCTATTTGCTAGAATTGCTGTATAGATTTTATAGTCTGCATTAAGCAGTGAAATGGGACGATATGAGTCCATTGCTTCTGGGTCTTTGTCTTTTTTTGGAACGAGTACAATTCTGGATGCTACGAAGTAAGCGGAGGGGACCCCACCATTACAGAGATATTCATTAAATAACTTTACACACGGCAAATTTGTCTCTTCCCTAAGAATTTTGTAAAATTCAGCTGGGAGCATATCAGGGCCGGCCGCTTTGTCCAATTTTAATTTATCTACTGCCTGGCTAATTTCAATCGAAGTGATAGGTAAGTTTAATTTGTCTGCCTCATCTGTAGTTAATTTTGGGAGAGAAATTTTTCCCCAGAACCACTCTTTATTTTGACTATCTATCTGTGGAGCGGAATACAATTTTTTGAAAAAACTAACAAAGCCTTTTTTAATTGCTTCTGCCTCAGTAACTCGGATACCATCTACTATAACAGTTTTGATAATTTTCTGAGATTTGCATACTTTAACGCAGTTAGCTAGAAGCTTACCTATTTTACTGCCATATCTATGATAAGTAGTTCTTTGATGTAAATCTTGACAGGTTGCTTTCTGTAGACTAACTGAGTCCCACTCCTGTTTCGCTTTAGTATATTTCTGCCAATTGTTCGGTGTGGGAGCCATTATATAGGTATTATAAGAGTTTCTAAGGCAATTAAAGAGTTCTGTTTCCCTTATATGCATTCTTGCCCTAAGTCTGGACATATATTTTTTGATTTCTCCTCTCATCACAGCTTTGGCTGTTTCCCAAAAAATCTCTGGTTTACAACTATATGCAGAGTTTTGTGTTACATACTCGTGCCACCTAGCTGTAATGTACTTCCTAAAATTAGGGTTGTTATATAAATATCGCGGGAAAGTGTAACCTCTAGTTGTTTGATATGTATTATTGTCTGATCCACACTCCAAAAATATAGGGGCATGGTCTGAAATGGTGAAGTCCCCTATTTGCGATTTTATCTCACTTCTAAACAGACTGTCTGAACCCAAAAAAAATCAATACGAGAGTATGACCTGTATTGTTTAGACTCATATGTAAATGCTCTGGAGTTAGGATATAAATGTCTCCAGATATCCCTGATCTTAAGTACTCTACAGAGTGATTTAAGGATCTTGACTGCTTTTTGAAAGACCCTGGGGGTTCTTTGTTTTGTGGTCTGTAGTCTATCAATATTATTAAAAACCATGTTAAAATCTCCCGCTACCACCATATTGGTGTCCACATATTCAAACAGTTTCAACTTCAAAGCCTCCCAGAAAGATTCCTCAACTTTATTAGGTCCGTAGACATTACAGACTGTGTATAGGAGAGATTTCACTTTAATTTTAATAATAATAAAACGCTCTTCTGGATCTATCTGCTTGGAGATAATTTGATAATTTAGCCCTTTTCTTATAAGAATTGCTACTCCTCTTTTTCTAGAGATACAGGGAGTAAATATCACTTCCTGGACCCAATTAGCTTGCAACTTCTTATGTTCTATTGTTGTGAGGTGTGTTTCTTGCAACAGGATAATATCTGCTTTAAGTTTTTTAAGATATGTTAGAATTCTTTTCCTTTTCATCGGACTAGAAATGCCCCCCACATTCCAAGATACCATTTTTAATTGTGGCATTTTAATTTAAACATATTAGCATACAAAGGAGGGGAGAGAGGAAAGAAAAAAAAAAAGTAAAATTAGAATATTATCTCTCTAAGTAGATTACCAAACAGATATCAAGTAAGTCACAGAAAATGTCATTGATAAAGTTTTGAAAAGTAGCTGGGGTGTTATAAAGACCGAACGGCATAACTGTATATTCAAAAAGACTGTATCTTGTGCGGAAGGCAGTCAACCATTCGTGTTCTGATTTAATTCGAATGAGGTTATAAGCACCTCTTAAATCAAGTTTGGTGAAAATTGTTGCTCCCTGCAGGCATTCAATGAGTTCAGGTATCAGTGGGAGTGGATAACTATTCTTGACTGTACATTTGTTGAGCTCCCTGTAGTATATGATAGTTCTTAGACTGCTGTCCTTATTCCTGACAAATAATATTCCGGCACCTGCGGGAGAGGATGATGGCTTGATGAACCCTTTCTTAAAGTTTTCATCTAGGTAGGTTTAAAGGATAAACATGACCATAAGGAATAGAGGATACCTGGATAAGTTCAATCGGACAGTCATATGATCTATGGAGAGGTAATGTTTCAGCTTCTTTTTTATCGAAAACATCTGAAAATTCTAGATTGTGTGATGGTATAGGATATTCTGTAACCTGGAAGATAGTTTGCGATGGGTAACAGGTTTGATTACAGTAATCCAAATCTAGTGTAAGAGACAAATTATTCCAACATATAGTTGATGCAACTTAAGCCATTTCAGTCCAAGAACAACTGAAAAGATGGGTGAGGAGATGATATCAAATGATATAAACTCTTTGTGACCAGATGTTGTAGAGACTGAAATGGGTGTGGTGTGATGTGTGATGGGACCAGTAGGTATGTAGGATCTGTCAATAACCTGTCAATAACCTGAATGACAACAGGAATGTATTTTTTAACTGTAGGAATATTATTTATATTAACAGGCTCTCTGTTAATGAATATTCCACAGGCTCCTTAATCTATAAAAGCTTCAGTTGGTAGGAGCTGGTGATCCCACTGCAATGAAATGGGTAAGGTACAATAAGTCTTATTGAGTGAGTGGGAAGATAAACAACTTACTATTTCAGGTTGCTTACCCTTCTTTAGGCGTGACAGGATGGGACATGTATTCACGTTGTGACCATGGGCGGCACAGTAGAGTCAGAGGTAATTTGTCCTTCTTCTTTTCTTCTCCTCAGAGGATAGGGGACCTCTAGCAAAAGCTAATATTCAGTGACTTGTTTTGAACTAGGTAGTGGCGTAAGGGCACTTCGTTTGTAACTAGTGTCAAATTAATAACTTTCTGAGCATCTCTCATGGATGCGCCTATCTATAGTGACTATCAGGGTAATTAACGCTTCTAAAGTGGCAGGTTGATCTACTCTAACCAATTCATCTTTAAGTGATTCAGACAACTCTACTCTATACTGATTACGTAGGAATATCTCATTTACCTAGCATTTAAATTCTGCTATGTGGTCTTCTACGGGACGTTTACCTTGTTTCAAGGCTCTCATAGCTAACTCAACACTGAGTTGCTTGTTAGGGTCTTCATAGAGTAGGGCCATAGCAGAAAAAAATAATGCATCTATTAAATCATTTATGGGGTAATTGCCCTCAAAATACGTATAAGCCCATGCCCTGGGTTCACCCCTTAAATATGATTTAGGTTTAAGGGAGAACACTAGCAGACAAGCATTCTTAAACTGGTGTAATTCTGATCTATATTTAAATATGTCAGGATGGCATACTTGTGGTTCTGGGTTATGTTCTGGGGAGCTAACCTTAGCAGACAGTGTTTCTTTAATAAAACAACGTAGATTGACATTTTCAGTTTGCAGGTCTCTGGGACCTTGAGAAAGTAGTTCAACTCTCTAGGATAAGTTATTAACATAATTTATGATCTCTGCATGATCCATTCATTGTAAGGCTTGGTAATATGTTATGATTCATAGGTTTCCTCCTTGGATCTGTAGCAAAGATTCTGCAAGCACTTAAGGAAAGAAACCTTTTATGTACAACTTGTCAGCAATGTAAAGTCCTAATAATTTACCATAATGGTTGTGTAGCTGATAGTAATTCCACTTAATTCATTACTGAAAAATTATTATGTAGCATTCTTGTACTTAATTAGGTCAAACACAGTTAGTTTGAAGTGTTTAACATCCTAATTTAAGCATACCAGTTAATGGACTAGAAATAAGTGATCACATAAATACGGTAACAAATGAGGAAAGATACACTTGTATCAGTACTGACAATAAGGGTAATTAGTGAAGGTTTTCGTTACTGAATATAGGAAGCCTGGAGTAAACAAGTCCAAACAATTATAGTTCTGTATACTGTGTATACTTAAAGTTGTAGATTAAATACAGAGTGAACAAATATGAGATGACAATGTTAGACAAAGGAAATGTAGCTTGCCTTAAAGGGACACTGAACCCAAATTTTTTCTTTCGTGATTCAGATAGAGCATGCAATTTTAAGCAACTTTCTAATTTACTCCTATTATCAATTTTTCTTCATTCTCTTGCTTTATATCTGAATCACGAAAGAAAAAATTTGGGTTCAGTGTCCCTTTAATAATAATAGATGCGGATCGGTCTGAGTAGAAAGTGTGCTTGATCCTTTAATCAGTTGGCGAACCGCTGGATCCGTGCTGTGGAAAAAGGTAGTCGGCTTGACAGCATAGGAGCCGTGAGGAACAGCTGAGTGGTAGCCCGAGTGTGTGGAGAGGCGGAATAGCTGACTGGAAGATCGGATACGTCTAGATCTGAGGAATCGTCAGAAACGCTAACAGCTGAGTTAGCAGAGCAACGTTGAGGAAAGCAGACTCTGTTACCAGACGTGGAAGAAGTGCAGCAGGACAGTAGACAGAGTGTAAAGTTCTTACCTGGATTGGAGTATGTAGCAGAGATATATGCTCACCCTTACATGTATCACAGCCCAAAGTGATCAGGTAAGAAAACCACCTGGGCTGTGAATAAATGCATGGGGGCTGTGTGCACAAACCAAGGATCCGAGTATGCTGTACAAACAAAGGTAAATCCAAGAGATTAGTCAAGGTATTGCAGAGATCAAAGGAAGACAGAAGTGCAGGTAAACGATGAACAGAGCCGGGGTCATAAGCCAGGGTCAGTCTTAGGGATTCAGGAACAAAGACACCTAAACAGGAAACATGAAACAAAGAACTGACACTGAGCACAGGAAAAGGCAGGGTTATATAGCCAGCTAAGGAGCTGTTAATTTGTAGGAAGTCCCAGGTAAGATTGACTGACAGGTTGTAAATGAACACAGGGGATCCAGGCAAAGCAATATCCAGAGTCCACCCCAGTGCTGCAGACAGGATAAGGAAAGCTTACGTACACAAAAATAAAGAGACACAGCCATGGCTTAGAGGCAAGAGAACAAGCCTAGGATACAAGAGGTCCCAGGTTCAAGTCCCTTGCTTGCCCCCAAATGGGTGACCACGCCTGGCTGTCTGCATGGAATGGTGGGAACCGTGACAGTTCCCTCCCCTTAAAATTGCCCCCCGGGCATGAACAGGCTGGGTAGATGCCAGTTTGAGAGCAAAGTCAGCCTCTTCTTTGGACATGTCAAAGATGTCATCTGGCAGGATGGCGACTCTCCCGTGGGCATCCAGACCTACAATTTGGTCATCCTTTACATTACTGGAAAACACTGTGCCAATAGTGGCCTTAGCAGCCTTCTTCCTATTCTTTTTCGTCTTAGCTGCTGTCAAAGTACTCGCAGGTGAGGCATTCACAGTTTGCAATGCTTTCTCAAACATCACAAGATCCTCCTTGCAGACAAGGGTACCATTTGAGGCATAAGTGCAGTCAGGTGGCAGTACTTTGGCAGGGCAGAAAGTAATGCTGGTGCTTGCCTGTGCAGAGGTGATGATGGTTTCCGGATTAGGCATATCATCTGAAAGTTGAGAAAACGCTTCAGGAGCAAGAGGTAGCTGCATAATCTGGGTCTCAGGGATTTCAGGACTAACAAGAGCAGGTTCCGTAGGTTTACAGGAAATAAGTCTCAGGGGTTAGTAGACTCCTCTGAACAGCAGAACATGGACAGCCATAACAGCAACCTTGGCAGCTCACAGAATTGCATGTAGAACAAAGAGGATGAACAAAAACAGTGCCTGTTTGGAGAACTGCAGACCGAGGTGGGCGAATAGGGCAATTGGAGATAAAGTGCCCTCTTTCCCCGCAGTAAAAGCAAAGGCAATGACTCTTCCTTCTGGCTTTTTCTTGGGGAGCCTGTCTATTCCGTATAACCCCTATTTCCATGTGCTCCTCAATGTCCTGGGAAAGAGTATACAATTCATCAGGAACAACAAAGTTTGCGGGTGAGTAATGGTAAAAAGCATCCCAGTCACAAGGAAGCCGTGATCTGTGGGAACGTGGAACAGTCCTAGGAGCCTTAGTTTGCTTTGTGGTAGTACATTGAGTGGCTATGGCTGTTATGAAAGCACCCCCCAGTTGTCTAGGACAGGACTCTTAGCCAGGAGCATCTGGTGTGCCCATTTTTTATCTGCTCAGAAAGCAGGTTGATGGCTGAGCGGACCATGATGAAGTCAGTGGCATACGTAAGAGGCTTTAAGGCAAACAAGAGCTCACAATCCACCTTAAAGGAGAAGAAGGAGGAACGGCTACCATCAAATCTCTCAGGTAATAGTACAAAAGGTTCACGATACGCTGGTTCTGGGTGTACCGTACCTTTAAGAGCACAGAAGTCCTGCTGCAAATCCAGAACAGTCTGAGACAAGTTGGATACTTGCTGGGTCAGGGCAGTGAGCATCCTGTCCATCTCTGCGGACTCCATAATGTTCAGTTCTTATGTAAAGGTCTTACCTGGATTGGAGTCTGTAGCAGAGCTATATGCTCACCCTTAGAGGTATCACAGCCCAAAGTGATCAGGTAAGAAAACCACCTGGGCTGTGAATAAATGCAAGGGGCTGTGTGCAAAAACCAAGGATCTGAGTATGCTGTACAAACAAAGGTAAATCCAAGAGAGTAGTCCAGGTATTGCAGAGATCAAAGGAAGCCAGATGTGCAGGTAAATGATGAACAGAGCCGGGGTCACAAGCCAGGGTCAGTCTAAGTGATTCAGGAACAAAAGACACCTAAACAGTAAACATAAAACAAAGAACTGACACTGAGCACAGGAAAAGACATCGTTATATAGTCAGGTAATGCTGTTAATTGGTAGGAAGTCCCAGGTAAGCCTGACTGACAGGTTGTAAATGAACACAGGTGATCCAGGCAAAGTAATATCAAGAGTCCACCCCAGTGCTGCAGGCAGGATAAGGAAAGCTTACATACACACAAATAAAGAGAAGAGGCAGTGGCTTAGAGGCAAGAGAACAAGCCTAGTATACAAGAGGTCCCAGGTTCAAGTCCCTCGCTTGTCCCCAAAGGGGTGACAACGCCTAGCTGTCTGCATGGATCAGTGGGAACTGTGACACAGAGCAACTGCAATTTCAGTAGATGGGGTAACAGCTCAGGATGTAAGCCACTATAACAATACTGGTACAGGAGGATTTGAGGCCTAGGAACACCTGACTAAGCTATAGAGTCAGGGCCGCCAAAGGGGGTGACTCCTGTCAGGGGGCCCCATGAGGCAAGAACAACTATGTTTTTTTTATTTTTTTCAATTTTGGCAGCCACCAGTGGGAACTACAGCAGAGTGCTAATTGAGCATGGAAATGTTATTACAAGGAGTAAAGTATTAGCATTTGAGAGAATTTCTGAGTGTGCACTAAAAACCACTATGCACTGTGAGACAGACTTGACACTTTCGGCTAGATTACAAGTTTTGCGTTAGAGGCTATGAGGTGCTAACGAGCAGTTTATGCACACCGCTCACTTACAAACAGCGCTGGTATTACGGGTTTTTACAAACTCATTGTTAAAAGATAGGAAGTGAGCGTTGAGCAAAATTTTGCTCATTACCGCACTCCAATACCAGCGCTGCTTAAGTCAGCGGTGAGCTGGTGTAACGTGCTCGTGCATGATTTCCCCATATGAATCAACGGGGAGAGCAGGCTGAAAAAAAGTCTAACATCTGCAAAAAAGCAGCGTTTACCTCCTAACGCAGCCCCATTGATTCCTATGGGGAAATAAAATTTATGTTTACACCTAACACCCTAACATGAACCTGAGTCTAAACACCCCCAATCTTACACTTATTAACCCCCAGTCTGCCGCCCCCGACATCGCCGACACCTGCATTATATTATTAACCCCTAATCTGCTGCTCCGGACACCGCCGCCACCTACATTATACTTATGAACCCCTAATCTGTTGCCCCCAACATCGCCGACACCTACATTATATTTATTAACCCCTAATCTGCCACCCCAAATGTCGACGCAACCTACCTACACTTATTAACCCCAATCTGCCGCCCCCAACGTCGCTGCCACTATAATAAACATATTAACCCCTAAACCTAACCCTAACCCTAACACCCCCTAACTTAAATATAATTTAAATAAATCTAAATAAAATTACCTCATCATTCATCATTAACTAAATTATTCCTATTTAAAATTAAATACTTACCTAGAAAATAAACCCTAAGCTAGCTACAATATAACTAATAATTACATTGTATCTAGTTTAGGATTTATTTTTATTTTACTGGCATGTTTGTATTTATTTTAACTAGGTAAAATAATTATTATATAGTTATTAACTATTTAATAAACGACCTAGCTAAAATAAATACAAAAGTATCTGTAAAATAAAGCCTAACCTAAGTTACAATTACACCTAACACTACACTATAATTAAATTAATTCCCTAAATTAAATACAATTAAATAAAATTAGCTAAAGTACAAAAAAAACATTAAAATACAGAAAATAATAAACAAATTACAAGATTTTTAAACTAATTACACCTAATCTAATCCCCCTAACAAAATAAAAAAGCCCCCCCAAAATAAAAAAAGCCCTACCCTACACTAAATTACAAATAGCCCTTAAAAGGGCATTTTGCGGGGCATTGCCCCAAAGTAATCAGCTCTTTTATCTGTAAAAAAAATCACAAATCCCCCCCAACATTAAAACTCACCACCCACACAACCAACCTTACTCTAAAACCCACCCAATACCCCCTTAAAAAAACCTAACACTAACCCCTTGAAGATCACCTTACCTGGAGAATTCTTCATCAAACCTGGCCGAAGTCCTCAATGAATCCGGCAGAAGTGGTCCTCCAGACGGGCAGAAGTGGTCCTCCAGATGGGCAGAAGTCTTCATCCAGACGGCATCTTCTATCTTCATCCATCCGGTGCGGAGCGGGTCCATCTTCAAGAAATCCGACGCAGAGCATCCTCTTCTTTCCACGGCGACTGAAGAATGAAGGTACCTTTGAGTGACGTCATCCAAGATGGCATCCCTTCAATTCTGATTGGCTGATTCCGATTGGCCCCCCAAAATAATAAAAAGCCCTACCCTATACTTAATTACAAATAGCCCTTAAAAGGGCCTTTTGCGGGGCATTGCCCCAAAGTAATCAGCTCTTTTACCTGTAAGAAAAAATACGATACCCCCAACATTAAAATCCACTACCCACACACCCAACCCTACTCTAAAACCCACCCAATCCTCCCTTAATAAAACCTAACACTAACCCCTTGAAGATCACCCTACCTTGAGACGTCTTCACCCAACCAGGCAGAAGTGGTCCTCCAGAGGGGCAGAAGTCTTCATCCGATCCGGGCAGAAGAGGACCTCCAGATGGGCAGAAGCCTTCATCCAGACGGCATCTTCTACCTTCATCCATCCGGAGCGGGTCCATCTTCAAGTCAACCGACGCAGAGCATCCTCTTCCAATGACATCCAAATGAAGAATGAAGGTTCCTTTAAATGACGTCATCCAAGATGGCGTCCCTTGAATTCAGATTGGCTGATAGGATTCTATCACCCAATCAGAATTAAGGTAGAAAAAAATCCTATTGGCTGATACAATCAGCCAATAGGATTGAGCTGGCATTCTATTGGCTGATTGGAACAGCCAATAGAATGCCAGCTCAATCCTATTGGCTGATTGGATCAGCTAATAGGATTGAAGTTCAATCATACTGGCTGATTGCATCAGCCAATAGGATTTTTCCTACCTTAATTCTGATTGGCTGATAGAATTCTATCAGCCAATCGGAATCTAAGGTACGCCATCTTGGATGACGTCACTTCAAGGTACCTTCATTCTTCAGTCGCAGTGGAAAGAAGAGGATGCTCTGTGTCGGATGTCTTGAAGATGGACCTGCTCCGCGCCAGATGGATGAAGATAGAAGATGCCGTCTAGATGAAGACTTCTGCCAGTCTGGAGGACCACTTCTGCCCGTCTGAAGAACCACTTCTGCCGGATTCATTGAGGACTTCGGCCCGGTTGGATGAAGACTTCTCCCAGTAAGGTGATCTTCAAGGAGTTAGTGTTAGTTTTTTTTAAGGGGGTATTGGGTGGGTTTTAGAGTAGGGTTGGTTGTGTGGGTAGGGGGTTTTAATGTTGGGGGGGATTTGTGATTTTTTTTTTACAGGTAAAAGAGCTGATTACTTTGGGGCAATGCCCCGCAAAAGGCCCATTTAAGGGCTATTTGTAATTTAGTGTAGGGTAGGTTTTTTTTATTTTGGGGGGGCATTTTTATTTTGTTAGGGGGATTAGATTAGGTGTAATTAGTTTAAAAATCTTGTAATTTGTTTATTATTTTCTGTAATTTAGTGTTTGTTTGTTTGTTTTTGTACTTAAGCTAATTTTATTTAGTTGTATTTAATTGTATTTAGTTTAGGGAATTAATTTAATTATAGTGTAGTGTTAGGTGTTAGTGTAACTTAGGTTAGGTTTTATTTTACAGGTAAATTTGTATTTCATTTAGCTAGGTAGTTTATTAAATAGTTAATAACTATTTAATAACTATTCTACCTAGTTAAAATAAATACAAACTTGCCTGTAAAATAAAAATAAATCCTAAGCTAGATACAATGTAACTATTAGTTATATTGTAGTTAGCTTAGGTTTTTTTTATAGGTAAGTATTTGGTTTTAAATAGGAATAATTTAGTTAATTATAGTAATTTTATTTAGATTTATTTAAATTATATTTAAGTTAGGGGGGTTAGGGTTAGACTTAGATTTAGGGGTTAATAACTTTAAAATAGTGGCGGCGGCGACGTTGGGGGCGGCAGATTAGGGGTTAATAAATGTAGGTAGGTGTCGGCAATGTTAGGGACGGCAGATTAGGGGTTAATAATATTTAACTAATGTTTGCGAGGCAGGAGTGTGGCGGTTTAGGAGTTAATATATTTATTATAGTGGCGGCGATGTCTGGTTTGACAGATTAGGGGTTAAAATTTTTATTTTAGTGTTTGCGATGTGGGAGGGCCTCGGTTTAGGGGTTAATAGGTAGTTTATGGGTGTTAGTGTACTTTTTAGCACTTTAGTTAAGAGTTTTATGCTATGGCGTTGTAGTGTAAAACTCTTAACTACTGACTTTAATATGTGGTACCAGTCTTGACAGGAGAGGGTCTACCGCTGACTTTTTGGCAGACTCGTAATACTGGCGCTATGCAAGTCCCATTGAAAAAAAGAGGATATGCAATTTACGTAAGTGGATGTGCGGTATTTCCAAGTCTGACCAAAAAAGTGAGCGGTTCACCTGTACCTGCAAGACTCGTAATACCAACGGGCGTTAAAAAGCAGCGTTGGGACCGGCCAACGCTGCTTTTTAAGCCTAACGCAAAACTCGTAATCTAGCCGTTTGTTTGTACAGTGTGTGCCTGAGTCAGACAGCATTGCAGAATAGGTAGGACTTACTTAGTAAATGTTTTTTATTCTTTGTGCCATTTCGGATTGTAACTTCAGTGTGGTAGTAGTTGTATGGTGGGGACAGAGGTCCATAAAAACACATTTTTTTTAGCAGCAGTGTTTTTTTAGCAGCAGTGTACTTATGATTATTTGACAATGCTGTAGAAATGCTATATTTAAAGCTATGCAGAAATGTTTCCTTCTCAATACACAAATGGTAGGTGCCCTTTTGGCAGATATGCGTTTTTTTATTAATATATATATTAATTACATTCCAGTTTACTGCCCCTTTATGCAATGACTTTCCAGATGCAAGGAGGCATTTTATCTAAGATTTTTACATCTGCATAAAATGTTATACTCTCAGACTAAGATTGCTCAGTGTTTGAAATGAGACAGGTTAACTTGAAACTGTTCAGTTCACACTACAGCTGACTTAATTTTGAAATACATACAAACAAGCCTAAATCCTGCATTTAACCAGATCTAATGGTATGAGTACCACAGCTTATGGTTCCACCAAGACCATATAGAGTACAGAATTTTCAAAATCCATAAGTACAGGTGACAGATGGGAACATTTGTACACTATATTTGAAGTGGTGCTCTTGGTTGGGGAAATTGGGGGAAAAAACAAACATATGTCAACCTTTTAAAAGTACCTTTCTTCATCTAGCCATCTACCCAGATCATTAATGTACAATTTTGAATTCACAGAATTATTTTTGTTTGCACATTTACAAATATGATTCTTTAAAAAGTGATCTCTTAATTTCTGCAATTTTTTGTATCATGCATGTCACACTCTGTTGATTTAGGGGATGCAATGTGCAGAAATGTTACTTCCTGTGAGTGTTTCTGTGGGTGTCTGTGTTTATGTCTTTGTGCTTTTGCTTGTGTCTCTATGAGTGTGTATGTATTTTTTTCTGTGGGTCTCTCTGTGATGGTGGGTGTGTATGTCTTAGTGCATTTTCTGTGGATGTCTGTGAGGGTGTGTGCATATGTCTTTGTGCTTTTTCTATGGGTGTCTCTTTGAGGATATGTGTATGTATGTCAGTGTATTTTCTCTGGATGCCTCTGTGATGGTTTGTGTATGTCTGTGTTTTCTGTGGATGTCTCTGTAAGGGTGGGTGCGTGTATTTATGTTTGTGTGTCTGTGGATGTCTCTGTGAGGGTGTGTGTTTTCTGTGGGTGTCTCTGTGAGAGTGTGTGTATGTCTGTGCATTTTCTGTGGGGGTCTGTGAGAATGTGTGTTTTCTATGGATGTCTCTGTGAGGGTGTGTATGTATGTCTTTCTGTGTGTTCTGTGGTTGTCTCTCTGTGTATTTACAGTATGTTTTTGTGTGTTTTCTGTGTGTGTGTGTATGTTTTTGTGTGTTTTCTGGGGCTGTCTCTGTCAATGTTTCCTTGGGTGTATGTGTAAGTTTGTGTTTGAGTTTGTGTGTGTGTCCATTGTCTGTTCCTTTTTAGGACATTTTGACCTTATCTACTGATTATTCACATCTTTCTACAGACTTTGAGACTGAGACCTTTCTGGAAGTCACCAATCCACCATTTAACCTTTAAATGATTGTTTAGGCAGTTCAGGGCCCTTCCTTTCAGCCACTGCATGCTGTTGTCATCATTTAGTTGACATCTTCCTTGACAAAAATATAATAAGAACTGTTTTGCAAATCTCCTATCTACCTCATTACTTGTCAATGTAAACAAGTGCTCAGTGTTTGTTTGGATGTCTGTGTCTAAGTGTGTTTGTGTGTTTCTTTGCATGTCTGCTAGAGTGTCTATATGTGAATCCTTATGTGTGAGTGTGTGTGTTTCAGTATATGAGTGTGTCTGTGTGTTTCTGTGTTTGTGTGTTACTGTTAGGATATGTTTAGTTGTTTTAGAGAATACTACTATTACAGCTTACTGCTTTATGCAGGACCACTCAGTCTCACACCTTACCTCGGATTCCCACAGATTTAACTTAAGGGAACCCTGATATGCTCATTGATCTGAGGGTCACTACAGCAGGGTAGCTGAGTGAAAACGGAACCTTCACGCAACAATAACTGCTTGCAGCAGAAAAGAGAGTAAGTCTTATAGGAATGTGATTTCAGCAGTAGTGAAAGAGTTAATTAGTGCAGGTGCCTTGATTCAAACACACAAGCAGTGAAAATAGTTTATGCAGCAGGCTTTAGCAAACACACTGAAATTCACACAGTACTTTGTTATATAAATAAATCAACCTGTGGGCATTTTGTAAACCATACTTTGATAATGAATATTAGTTATTTCCAAACTTGTTCAATCAGAGTATAATAAGCTGTGTTTATCTCATGAAACAGATAAAGTATGAGTTAAAGCAAACAGTTCATTTCAAGCAGAATGAAGGTTAATTGTTATAAAGATTGAATTATGCTTAGGCAGTCCGTTAATGAATGATGGTAGCTGTATGAATCTTTGTCACAGTTATTTGTTTGCAATTTGATAAGTAGCAGTAAAAGGTTTAATGCATGTTTAATATCTGAAGCGAGTATGAATATCCAGCAAGTGAAAGTTTCACAAATAATGTATGGCAAGCGTAAGTGTAATGAAGTTGCAGCAATACACAGAGTTCATACAATGCAATATATACAGACCGGTAATAATGAAGTTGATATTAGAGCAGAGCAATACTGTTACCAGACAGCAACAAGTCCCAGCGGTATCACAGTGAGCCTGGCAGAGAACCACGGCGGGAGAATGTTGGGCGTGACATCACACGCTGCAGGGAACAACCTCAATACAGGAGAGAGATTGAGAAATCTCTCACTGAATAAACGGAGAAAATCTTCAGGCACAAAAAAGCATCTGCAGGTTGATTCAAGTAGGCAGAAACTCAGGGTGACTTTAGAAAGCAATAAGTTGAAATACAAAGTTGTATAAACGGCTAGGTCTCTTCTGAAGCAGCTTGTCACTGAGCAACAAATTACCAAGCAATGAGTTCTGTTGGGAGGAGCCTTAAATAGGGGTAGTGAGTTCACATTCTTAAAGGTACAGTGAGAGAAGAGATAAATCCCTGACAGGACACCCCCCCTAAGGAGCCGCTCCGCGGATCAAGGACCAGGACGATCAGGATTTCTACGATGAAACAAGGAGACAAGACGTGGTGCAGAGACATTATTGGAAGGCTCCCAAGAGTCCTCCTCAGGACCAAACCCTTTCCAACTGACAAGATATTGAAGTTGATTACAATGGTAACGAGAGTCTAGGATAGACTCAATCTCATATTCCATGAAATCAATAACTGAAGGATCCACCGTCTCATTCTGAGTCGAGTCTCTGATTGTACTGTACGGTTTCAAAAGAGAAACGTGGAATGTGGGATGTATCTTTAGAGAGTCTGGTAGCTTAAGTGTTACAGCATTAACATTGATGACCTTTTGTATTGGATAAGGCCCTAAATATAGAGAAGCGAGTTTTTTAGATGGAACTTGTAACCGTAAATGTTTAGTGCTTAACCAGACTTTGTCACCAATCTTGTAAACTGGGGGCTTGGATCTACGTAGATCATAATGGTGTTTCTGAACAGCCTGAGCTTCTAGTAAGACTTGTTTCAATGTTGTGAAATTGGTGGCAATGGTGTTAACAAGATCATTAACTATAGGCGTGTCGGAATTGTTGATCCGATTTGGGTAATATGAGGGATGAAATCCGTAGTTGATGTAAAATGGTGTCATTTTAGTTGATGAATTTATGGCATTATTATGGGCAAATTCTGCAGTAGCAAGTAGAGAATGCCAGTTATCTTGTTGTTGAGTGCAGTAGCAACGAAGGTACTGCTCTAATGTTTGATTTGTTCTTTCTGTTTGACCATTCGTTTGTGGATGATAAGCGGTACTCAAACGTTTAGTAATGTTAAGAGAGGAGCACAGTTGATTCCAAAACCTTGAAGTGAATTGCGTACCTCTATCTGTGGTAATTGTTTCAGGTAGACCATGTAGTTTTACAATGTGATTCAAAAAAAGTGAAGCAGTTTCTGAAGATGTAGGCAATCCTCTATGTGGTAGGAAATGTGCCATTTTAGAAAATAAGTCCACTACTACTAATATGGTGTTATAATTAGCTGATGAAGGTAGATCAACAATAAAATCCATAGCAATCGCTGTCCAAGGTCTGTCTGGTACTGGTAAAGAGAGAAGGTAACCATAGGGACTCTTATGCTGATGTTTCTTAGTTGTACATACCATACAGGAATAAATATACTGTTTAATAGT
Source organism: Bombina bombina (assembly GCF_027579735.1). Classification (NCBI taxonomy): domain Eukaryota; kingdom Metazoa; phylum Chordata; class Amphibia; order Anura; family Bombinatoridae; genus Bombina; species Bombina bombina. The sequence goes on along the minus strand of NC_069504.1, from coordinate 998,228,248 downwards.
ATCATGCATCTTTGGCCACCAGTAATTCATTTTAATCAAATGAGCAGTTCTATGAACTCCAGGATGACCAGCCAACAAAGAGTCGTGAGCAGAGGTAAGTATCTCATTCCTGAGAGAAGGAGGTATATATAACAGAGTGCCATGGTAGTATAAGTTGTCTGAATGTTTTAGTACATCCAAATGATCCAAAGATGAATCATCCTTTAAATGTTCTTGTAAGATGGTTTTAAACTCAGTTGATAAAAAAATAATTCTATCCGAAGGTATGATAGATGAAGGAGAAACCACATCAGTAGGACGAGGGTCTTTTCTAGAAAGAGCATCAGCTTTCATATTTTTGGATCCTGGTCTATAAGTTATGACGTAATCAAAACGAGAGAAGAACAAACTCCATCGAACCTGGCAAGCAGTAAGGGTCTTGTTTGATTTTAAATATTCTAAATTACGGTGATCAGTATAGATGGTAATTGGATATGTTGCACCCTCTAGGAGGTGTCGCCAAAACTCCAAAGCTGATTTGATTGCAAGAAGTTCCTTATCACCGATTCCATAATTAATCTCTGCTGAACTCATAGTTCTAGAATAATAGGAGACAGGATGCAAAGGTTCTTTTTCAGAACGTCTTTGAGATAAAACAGCCCCCACAGCAAACTCAGAAGCATCGACTTCTAGCGTAAATTGACATGTGGGATCTGGAAATTGTAAAGTAGGGGCTGAGACAAATTTAGTTTTTAGAATATTAAAGGAATGATCAGCATCTTGATTCCAAACAAACTTAACTTGCTTACGTGTTAGCGTAGTGAGAGGTCTGACAATAAGAGAAAAATCTTTAATGAACTTTCTATAAAAGTTCGCAAAGCCAAGGAATCTTTGAACATCTTTTTTATTACGTGGAATAGGCCAGTTAGTGATAGCTTCCACTTTGCTTGACTCCATTGAAATTCCAGCTGGTGAGATGCAATAACCAAGGAATGATATGGTGTTTGTATTAAAAATACACTTTTCAAGCTTTGCATATAGATGGTGTGCCCTTAAACGTGTTAATACTTGTTTGACATGTACAATGTGAGCCTGTAGAGAATTTGAATAAACCAAGATGTCATCCAAGTATACGACAATACAGACATCTAACAAATCATGAAAGACATCATTTATAAAACATTGAAAAGTTGCTGGGGCATTGCACAACCCAAAGGGCATTACAGTGTATTCATACAAACCGTATCTAGTACGAAATGCAGTTAACCATTCATCCCCTGCCCTCATCCTAATCAAATTGTAAGCACCTCTGAGGTCAAGTTTAGTAAAAACTGTGGCACCTTGTAAACGTTCAATAAGTTCAGGTATGAGGGGCAGGGGGTATCTGTTCTTTTTTGTGCATTTGTTCAACTGCCTATAATCGATGATGGGTCTAAGACTGCCATCCTTGTTTTTTACAAAGAACATTGCTGCAGCTGCAGAGGAGGTGGAAGGTCTTATAAAGCCTTTTTTCAAGTTATCATCTAAATATTCTTTTAAATGATTTAACTCTGGCTGTGACAACGGATATATATGACCATATGGTATGGAGCTTCCAGGTATAAGATCAATAGGACAGTCATAGTCTCTGTGTGGAGTTAAAGACTCAGCCTCCTTTTTGTCAAAAACATCAGCAAATTCACTATAACATTCTGGTAACTTATGTTCAGTGATATGACAAAGTGTGTGTACCCCAAAACAGGATTGTTTACAGTGGTTTGAATCAAAAACTACTGATGCTGTGGACCATGATATAGTGGGATTATGCTTTATTAACCAATTCAGTCCAAGGATTAGTGGATAAACAGAAGATGGAAGAACATCAAAACAAATAAGCTCTGTGTGTCCTGAAGGGGTAACCACTTTGAGTGGGATAGTGTGGTGAGTTATGGGACCAGAGCTAAAGAATGAACCGTCAACCAGACGAATAGCTAGTGCAACACTCTTTTTTATTAGTGGAATGTGATTATTAACAACAAAAGTGTTATCAGCAAAATTCCCAGAAGCCCCAGAGTCAATTATGGCCTGAACGTTTATCTTCTGATGGGACCACTGTAAGGAGACATAAATAGATAGATGAGTTTTTATGCTGTCAACCAAGTTAACTGTATGGTTATTGAATGAAGTCTTACCCTTCTTTTGTCGAATCAGAGAGGGACAGTCCCTAACTGCATGGTTCTTTTCAGCACAATATAGACATAAGTTTAGTAGCTTACGCCTAGCTTTCTCTTCAGGTCTCAAGGGTCCCCTAATAACTGCAACATCCATGGGTTCTTCTATGGGTTTAGTGATTGCTGTGGAAGGAGTTGATTGATGATAATTGGGGGTTCTTCTGGTGGTATTCTCTGAATAAGATCTTTCTGACTTCCTTTCCCTAAGTCGACAATCAATGCCAATAGAGAGAGTCATCAATTCATCCAAGTCCTCTGGAATCACACCCCTTGCCAACTCATCCTTAACTGCATCATTGAGTCCCAGACGGAACTGATTGCGTAGAGCAGGAATATTCCACAGGGTGTCAGGAGCCCATCTTTTGAATTCAGTAATGTAGTCTTCTACCATTCTTTTGCCCTGCCTTAGAGACCTAATGGCAGTTTCAGCAGTATTTTTTCTATTATGATCTTCATATAAGAGAGACATAGCAGAAAAAAAATCTTCTAGGGAATTTAGGATAGGATCATTTTTTTCATAAAAAGCATTGGCCCAAGACCTGGCCTCACCTCTGAGAAATGAAATTACAGTTAGAACTCTAATCCTGTCAGTTGGGTATGACTTAGGTTTCAAAGTAAAAAGCAGAGTGCAGGAATTCCTGAAGTCCCTAAACATAGCTCTGTCCCCAGAGAACTTTTCAGGTGGACTAACAATGGGTTCTGGGGTTGACTCAACATTAGGAGTTTTGTTAGCAAGATGATCATTAATAAAAAAAATTATATTCTGATTCTCTAGTTGTATATCCCTTAAGCCTTGAATCATGTGATCCATAATCTGAGCTAAAGAACCAACTCTCCTGGACAGTTCACTTACATCCATGATTTTAGCTGTTAGTAGTATTCCTTTTTTAAGGCTTGGTAATATGTTAGGATATGTTTAGTTGTTTTAGAGAATACTACTATTACAGCTTACTGCTTTATGCAGGACCACTCAGTCTCACACCTTACCTCGGATTCCCACAGATTTAACTTAAGGGAACCCTGATATGCTCATTGATCTGAGGGTCACTACAGCAGGGTAGCTGAGTGAAAACGGAACCTTCACGCAACAATAACTGCTTGCAGCAGAAAAGAGAGTAAGTCTTATAGGAATGTGATTTCAGCAGTAGTGAAAGAGTTAATTAGTGCAGGTGCCTTGATTCAAACACACAAGCAGTGAAAATAGTTTATGCAGCAGGCTTTAGCAAACACACTGAAATTCACACAGTACTTTGTTATATAAATAAATCAACCTGTGGGCATTTTGTAAACCATACTTTGATAATGAATATTAGTTATTTCCAAACTTGTTCAATCAGAGTATAATAAGCTGTGTTTATCTCATGAAACAGATAAAGTATGAGTTAAAGCAAACAGTTCATTTCAAGCAGAATGAAGGTTAATTGTTATAAAGATTGAATTATGCTTAGGCAGTCCGTTAATGAATGATGGTAGCTGTATGAATCTTTGTCACAGTTATTTGTTTGCAATTTGATAAGTAGCAGTACAAGGTTTAATGCATGTTTAATATCTGAAGCGAGTATGAATATCCAGCAAGTGAAAGTTTCACAAATAATGTATGGCAAGCGTAAGTGTAATGAAGTTGCAGCAATACACAGAGTTCATACAATGCAATATATACAGACCGGTAATAATGGAGTTGATATTAGAGCAGAGCAATACTGTTACCAGACAGCAACAAGTCCCAGCGGTATCACAGTGAGCCTGGCAGAGAACCACGGCGGGAGAATGTCGGGCGTGACGTCACACGCTGCAGGGAACAACCTCAATACAGGAGAGAGATTGAGAAATCTCTCACTGAATAAACGGAGAAAATCTTCAGGCACAAAAGAGCATCTGCAGGTTGATTCAAGTAGGCAGAAACCCAGGGTGACTTTAGAAAGCAATAAGTTGAAATACAAAGTTGTATATACGGCTAGGTCTCTTCTGAAGCAGCTTGTCACTGAGCAACAAATTACCAAGCAATGAGTTCTGTTGGGAGGAGCCTTAAATAGGGGTAGTGAGTTCACATTCTTAAAGGTACAGTGAGAGAAGAGATAAATCCCTGACAGTTACTACCTACTTTACAACATTTCCAAGTTTGACTACACTTAAGAATAAAGTACATATACGTTTTAGTCACTTGGTCAAAAATTGCACATGTCAAGGGGGGGCCTGATCAATGGTTAAGTCAGGGGCCCCAAAATTTCTAGTGGCAGCCCTGAATAGGCTTGTTGTCAATTAGGACAAGATTACCAAGCAAGGAGTAATAAAAGGAGGTGCCTTATATATGCTGAGAGAGAAACAGAATGAAACTCTTCAAAGGTATATATAGTTAATCCAGTGAGAAATGGAGGAGACATCTGACAAAGACCACATAGAAAACAACTCACAAATGGAGTAGAAATTAAAGCACATTTTTAATGCTTTTATTTGCTCTTGAAAAAGGCAGTTGAGCATAGAGTTTTAAAATTAGATATTTCTTCACTAATATTTGGAGCTTTGATATCTACTGCTTGGGGTAGATTTAAAAAGGGCCAAATTGCCCATGTTCCCCTTGTTTTCGCTCGAGCCTTCAGGCTCCCCCGGAAACAGCAGTTATGAAGCGGTGGTTTAAAGACCACTGCTCCATAACTGGTCTGCTGCCTGAGGCTGCGGTCTTCAATCCGCTCGATCCTGTATGATTGGGCTGATTTACACCCCCTGCTAGCAGTCGATTGGCTGCAAATCTGCAGGGGGCGGCATTGCAAAAGCAGTTCTGGTGAACTGCTTGTGCAATGATAAATGCTGACAGCATATGCTGTCGTCATCCAGCAATGTCTGGCGGACATGATACACTACAGCCTATCATGTCGGACAGACACTGGTAAATCTATCCCTATATGTGAGTATTTTCTATTTGATGTAATACCAAAGTACTGACATACTCTACATTTTACTTTGAGTTATACCTTGAGGTATCCCTGGGAATGCCAGCAGCTCTTTAGAAACAAAATTCTGATGCACAGTTGAGGAAGAACTAGAGCTGCCAGCGACCTTTTCATAAAGGAAATTTATATTATTTTAGCTGTTTTCTACAATTGTAAATTTTTATGCAAATATTAATTGGATTGAACATTTAAAATAACATTCTTTTGGCTAAATGTGAATAAAACTAATGTAAAAAAAGGGAACATTTTACTAACAAATGTATCCTATAATATTGTCCTACTGGATATGTGTAAATGCTTAAATAGTTTTCTGTCTCATGTATAATAGAAGTTTACTGTTCCTTTAATTTCAAATAATGAATTTAGGATTGCCTCAATATTAGCTGCCTCAGGAATATAAATGCATATTAGCAAGTAATTAGGATGACATTTATTGATTACTTCTCATTTGTAGATTCATTTTCTCTTGCAATGCTGTCGTTCCTTTTTGTATTAATTATATGTCTAACAATGAAAATTGTCTACTTAGGGCTAGATTACTAATGGAGCGCTAATTTATTGCTCCTGTAAATAAGCGCCTTTTGCCCGTTTAAGAGCATGTGATAAATAACCAGCCATTACAAGTGACTATTTATTGCTACCGCAAGCTCGCGGTAGAAATTAGCGCTCAGAAAATTAACCAGAGATCAGACCTTCAAAATAACCCCCAAATGCCCCCAAAATAAAGAATATTCTTTTTTATTATTCTTTTTTTTAATTTTTTTTATTTGTTAAATTAAATGATAACTGCAAAAAGCAGTTATGAGGGGTTAAAGTTGGCGGGTGCGGGGTGTTAGAAAAAAAAGGAACTAAAAAGTGCCTTTACACTATGGGAACAGTATGTTACCTGTAAATATATATGTATATAATTATACATATATATTTATGTGTTAATATGTGGAAAAAGAGAGCCCAATGGCACTACTAAGAAAATAAAAGGGAACTAAATGTGAAAATGAGTTATAGGTAAGACGTGGCATTGTGTTATACCCTTCTCCCTTATCATATAATATATCTTAATAGGTGCTATGTACTGTTTAATATTTGAAGAAAGCAGTACAAGACTGCAAGGAATGTACACATTGAAGCACTCAAAGTCCCTTATCATGAACTAGACTGATGAGCAGACACTTGGCAGATATTCAAGGAGAACAATATTAGTTAAAAAACAACTTTTATTAGGGCAAATTAAAATAATGGACAACACAGTTTAAAAACTCAGGAAAGTCTTCTAACCTAAAAGAGGGTTGAATAATAGGGGTGAGATAGTCCTTATAGGATCTCAGGACTTCAAAACACAGGGCAAAAAGCCCTTGTTGGATAAATGATACATAGGCAACAATTAAAATTCAAAGATATAGGGTACGTTAATCCATGGTCTTCAAAAAGTGATATGCTAGAAATTCTTAGTATTCCTTATAAATGTAGTGGTCCTAGTAGTATAGTTAAATAAAGTTCAGTAGATATAAATTAATGAATGTTTCTGGAACATTGTGATGTTCCATGTACATAGAGGGTAAATAATATAGATTTTGTAAGCTGAACTAAAATTAACCTGGATGTTCTGCAAATGTATCGAAATTACTCAGTTATACAAATGGGAACTAGATACAAATAAACTATATTTGAACATGAGCCAGTTGGATTAACTAGACGAAACAACATATACATCTATAAGATCATTTAAATGTTTGTAATCACAAGCTTATGAAGACTCTTCCTATAACCCCTCTTATTGTGATAGCAAATTGAGATTCAAGAAATTATGTCTTTGAAAAGAAGACAGGCACTGTTATTGACTCTTATAAGAGCCAGTGTATCTAATATTATTAGCAAACCATAAGGGGTATGTGATATTACTGCTATAGACGTTTTTTTTTCTCCCAAGTAACACAGTCCTTTATCCTTCTATTTTGCGGTTCTACGTGTGTATACACAGCTGTAAGGGATAATAATCACTTGATCACAAGCTTTTGTTTAGGTTCTGTGATATATTTAGCTAAAGAATAAAGTAAGGACATATAATTATATTTGACCAATATCGGCTATTATCTGATGCTTAATCATACGGTGAACTATTCTTGTGTTATATATCAAATGTGTCTTCCATATAGGTGCACAGTTTATCTGCTATTAAGTATGTCAAGCATTCATAGAAAAGGCATATAAATGAGACCACAGCGATAAAGCTCACAAATAATATTGCTGGATTATTCCCCTATATTAAGGTACTATAAGTAATATATCTCACATATCTCTTACTAGTATTTAGGTTCTATGTTTATGCTAAAAAAGAAAGGTTGCCAGTGCCTTTTCAATTATAATCTCAAAACGGAAGTAGTATCGGTTTTGTGTATACAATAAAATAACTGCTTTGTAGAGGCATTTTAATGTTAACCTGTCATAAACCACTATATAAATCCAGGTTACCGGTGCCTTAACAATAGTCTCAAAGCGGAAATGGTATCGGTTTTATATATGAGATAAACTAACTGCTTTGCAAAAGGATTTTAACGTTAACCTGTCATGACCCACGATGTAACTATATGCTACTCATTAAGCCAATACACAAGCCGTAGTATTATTGTTTTGATACAATTAAGGATTAAAGTGTGCTGGCATTTGGAGATACAATTTTTTAGGTTAGAGATCCTGCTAAGTTTTTTAAAAAAGAAGAATGAGAGCCCATTAACTCCCAACCTCCCCTGACATGTTTCGCCCACAGACTCGGCTTTTTCAAAGGGTTTACGGCTATGCCGTTGTGACGGGTATTTATCCCCTTGTAGCTCTGCCCACTATTCTGATGTCACATTTGGACCTCCAATCAATACAAATGTGTGACGATATTTGTATAGTAAGAAAAAATGATTTATATATACAGATTTACTTGTATACATAAATAAATTATTACGACCACTAATTAGGTAAGATCTTATAATCAATTTAATAAAATTGAACAAGATATTCTATATTCAATGTAATGAAATATGTACTTACTCTATGGGTTAATTTTAAAGTTCTTCTATTGATCATACTCTAAGTACGATAGATTTATGTTAACAAACAGTTAGCATTGAACATATTATATCGAAGTTTTCACGAAAATCTGACGAATCATTGAATATTGAATGTCTCAACTTTATGTTGTGAAGCAATTATAAAGCATATAGACAGCTCAGATATCCATGCATAGATACAAATATAATATCAACATCACCATGTATGATAGACTGATATTGATTTGGGTTCGTAATGATACTACTGTCATCTTCACATGGATACTGATTACATAGAATCCAAAAGTATGTATACTCATGTCATATTTATATAGTCTTTGAATTTAAGGCCAATAAACATCTATATTTTTTGTTTTTTTATTAGGTGTAATGTTAATTTTTTTCTTCATATTATTGATTAAGTAATCTAATTAATTTCTTAATCTGTAGTTTTCTCATAATTAGAGAAAAATAATTTTTATTAGAATGTAACATAGGGGTAATAATTTATAAAGTGTCAGATTGATCTTAAGCACTACTTATAGTGATCATAAGATAAGTGGAAGTGGCAAGAAAAGTTGTTACTGCTTTCAATGCTATATTATTAACGCTAAGTGTAGTGAGATGACCTACTAAAACTATATGTGATGAGCTATCCATAGCTTGTATGGTAATAGAAAAAAATAATTTTAAATAGTACCCAGCATTGACAATACTGAAAGTGATCATGAAAGTAAGTGGAAGTGGCAAGAAAGACTAAAATGCTTTTATAGCTATATTAATAAATACAGTGAAACATAAATATTAGGTGAACGAACAGTACATCCTTCATTTAAATGAACTATTACCTTATGTACATTATATTAATTAGTGTTTATGAATCAAAGATTATGACCTTATTTCGAGTAATTCTGTCTGCATTGCCTGGTGTTATAAATTATAATACAAAACTCATCACTTAAAATTCAAAATGAATATACAATAGGTTAACTAAGTTGAATGTGTCACAGTATGTCAATATTGCCCTTAATCTCAATTGAGATCAATTTACAGATATGAAAAATAATTGTTATGTTCGTTCAATCCATTAGGTTGAACTGCGTTCATCAAAAAAATCCATCTGCTTTCACATTGTAATAGACTTTTGGTTAGATCTCCACCTCTTATGCCCAAATTGATCTTTTGAATACCAGTACACCTTAGGTCTCCAACTTTACTTTGGTGATGTTTTAGAAAGTGGTAGGGAACTGAGGTGATATTTTTTCTGTTTTTGGAGAGTGAGAGCAACTTGGTGAGAATAACAGCACCCATACAGAAATATTTGACGGTTATACTAACCGAGAAACAGTCGGAAGAAGAAACAGATAAGGGTGAAGAAATTGAAACAAATAACAAACAGCACAACATCTGGTTTAAATCTTTTTTCAACAATAGAAGATTTTTTAACATTGTGGATAAAAAATTGCCTGAAAACCGTTACAATTTGAATTTAAGGGTAACAAAGTTTCAGGCATATTATTGGCCAAGGCAAAACACGTGTTTGGTAAAGGAAACAAAGCTGTTTGTTTTTCAAAAAGCGGTCTGCTTTGAAAAGTTGCAACAGGACTATCTAATATGATAAGTAATCTTTTCCATCTGATCTTATTAGATGAAATGTTTTAAGTTTTTTAATAAGTGTGATTTAGTACAGAGTGTGCACTCTTTTTTCCTATATTGTATGTTATAATTATTTTAAAATAAATTCTGATGTCTTTAGCCTTTTGAGCGCTTCTCTAACCCTTTATTTAATCTTTTTGATGGTTGAGTCCTTTTGAGTTTTATTGTTTGAATCCGTATGGTATCTAAGGTTTTTTTGTGTCATACTGAGAATTAACCATAGGGGGCGGTATAGAGGTTATTGGAAGCATGTAGTTAGTATTAAGATATAAGTTGAAGATTTTTGGTTTGTGATATGATGTCTTTTAGCAGATGTAAACAGCGAAAAAAGAAATAGTAAAAACAGTAACATAATAGAATACCTAGAACAATAAACATTGGGTTTGTCAAGAGTGACTTTAGTCGCATTTTCTACTCTATGGCCCTTGTTAAATTATTCAAGGGTGAACACGCTAACCAAATTAGTATGACCGCAAATTCCATAATTGTTATTTCTCATGGTTTCTGTGGTTATAGATACTCACTCCTAGTTATGACAACCTCTAAAAGGTATCAAGCATAAAAGTGTACCTTTGTTAGTATTTTCAGTATGGCTGTCACCCAAATGGAAACCCCACGTAATTTCTAGTAGGTACTTAATCTACTAAGCTGGAATTGTTTTAACCATGGGACTCCACGCAACGACAGCCAGGCCCGTGGTTAACTATGTTTAGTCAATAATAACATTCAACTTGCTCTACAGTATATATTATATAAACAAAAACAGGAAACATATATACATTCAAGTCTCTGAGGTATAACAATTTAGTGATTGCATTTTTAGTCTATAAATTATACCTCAAACAAAAAAGGTAGCTATGGCTATTACACTTTTTAAACATTGTGATATAACTCTCTGTAAACTTTTGCAACTTTTTGCATATTTGTTGTGTGCACAATTCTCCAAGGCTGGTGTTGCAGTCTCTTAGGTATTAAATTATATTAGTGTAGCCGTCCCAACGTGGAAGACACCCATACTTTTCTGAGTTATTCCACCGAATGGAATTATTTAGATGTATGTTCTCCATGCAACAAAAGCAGGGCCCAGGATTGTCCTCAACACGTTCACAAAAACAGTTAACTTGTTAAAACAATATAAAGTGTATGAATAAAAACATGCATCACAAACACTACTTAAATATTATTAACCCAAATCTGCCGTCCACACCATCTACACTAAAGTTATTAACCCCTACTATCGCCGCCACTATCATAAACCCTATTAACTCCTAAACAGCAAGCCCCCACAACAAAATATACTAATTTAAACTAGTAATACCTTAATCCTAACCCCACAACTTTAGATTCAAATTACAATTTCCCTATCTTAAATTAAATTAAAATTTACCTGTCAAATTAAAAAAAATTAAGTTTAAACTAACAATTAAACTAATATAACTACTAAACTAAAATTAAACAAACTACTAATTAAAGAAAATTAAAATACATATTAAAAAAAAAAATCCTAACACTACTATAAAGAATGACAAAGTATCTACAACTCGTCAGGTTCTGGGCTGGGGCGTGGCAGAACAGGTAACTGGCAGGTAGTTGCCGCTGCAGCATTCAGTCTCGAGGGGAGACCCCATTACATACCGCCAGTCTATGCGATTTTCCCTTGGCTGAATACGGCCTGGGTATGTGGATCACAGCTCCTGCATTGGAAGCCTGACTATATAGCCTATTGGTGCATGTTTGCTGATGCACACCATTTCTTCATTCTATGGACATCCAGCTTCCTTGCTTGCCACTGATTACCTGGCTTAGTAGGGGCAGGTCTTGAACGAGTTACAAGCCGAATAGAGAACAACCCTGTAAGAGAGCAGCGACCCGGCATTTACATACTCACTGGTTCTGCCCGGTCAGACTGCAGAGTTGAGCGAGTCGAATCTTGGGGTGGTACCTCCACAGATACTGTTGTGGCGTGTGGACATTGCTCTTTGGGAAGGCACCTGTTCAGGTGTGCCTGTCACAGCTGGCAGGAGAGCAGTGACCGTCATCTACAGGCAAATTGAATCGCTACTACAATTTACCCTACTCACCTGGTTGTGCGGTCCGAGGTGCGGAGTGGCCACGCTGGGTCCTGACTGGGAGCCGGTAGAGACACAGAGGGGGATACTTGCCCCTATGGAAAGCCCGTGCGCAGGTGTGCCTGGTGTCCTCTGTGGCGGCTAAATGAGCACGTCTCCTATTGTCATTTTGTGCGGAGTGGGTCCTGTTGGTGTTCAGCGGATCTTCAGCAGAAAGGTGGATCTCTGTATGCCTCACGCTATTATGCTTCACTCCAGTTGGGCATACTTCTTGGTTTGGCTGTTGTCTCCGGTTGCTTTATTCGGCCTGCCTGTTGGGGGCAACAATAGCACGTAAGCCCCACTGCACGACAAGTATGGTATACCTGTCCAGGAAGCCTCTGATGTCTTTTTGGCTCTAGATGGTATAAAAGGTACGTGAGGGAAGTGTGTACTGGGAATGGAGTGTTGTTGAGTAGCAGCAGATCACCTGGAAAGATCTCTAGTCTGGAGGTTCGGACACTACTGCAATCTGTGAGGTCTGTGACTACTATTGCACACCTTCCCCGTGAATTAACTGAGAGCAACACGGGTGTGTTCGGGAGTCAGTGGAGAATAACACTGATGGAGCAGCTACCTGTCCTGTACTGTGGGGCACACAGGAGGGCTGGAAATCCCTTGCCGACAAGATTCCCCTTAAGGGTGCATCACTTATATCTAGTCAAGCTGACTGCAGGGAACTTTTTCTGTATCTGTAGTATAAAGTATAAAAAGGGCACTGAAATAAGTTATTCTGCTATTAGGGGTATATAAGTCAAATCCAATCAGGGAGATTTTCCTATATATGGTATACAAAGTATATAAAACTGCACTGAATAAGTAATGTCTGGTGTTAGGGATTTATAAACTAATCAAATCTGGTCAAATCTGTCTGCGCTCCAGGTTTTGGGAACTTGGGGCATTTTACTTGAGTGCAATAGCTTATATTTGGTTTATTCTATGTCATATTGAACTGTTTATGAACATAGATTTATATTCCCTTTAAGGTTGGTTCTTTGCCTGTTCAATCCTCTGTAAGTGTATGTATAGGATTAATTGCTTCTTTTTCCCTTCAGGGAGCTAGGAGTGTTAATTACTCTAGTGCATTATAATAATAGGGTTACCACTAAATATCAATAGTTTAATTTTCTCTTTAATTTCATTTCAAAGAAATACTAATATAATGGAAATCCTTCATATATAAGTATACCCTCTAGGACGTATCAAGTACAATATGTCTAACTGTGTATAACCGTTACAGCTTAGTAGTTTTGTGATTTAATTATGTCGAGGGTTATGTTAAAACCCAAAATCAACTGGTCTGTTAATGATACATCTAAGACAGTTTGCACTTTATTGTGAAACATTAGATCCACTTAAGTACAAAAGCTACAAATGTAGCAGGGTGATGTAAGTGAAATCATTTGTATGTTAATACTAATTTTTGAGACTGGCTACATTCCAGCATTGTGAATCAGTGGGCATCCATTTAAGCCGAAAATTATAAAATCTTAAAGGCGCTAGGTTGCATATAACTCACTGTCAATATACTAATCTGTGCTGGGTTCTGTTCACTTTACTGTACTATAATAACATTATTATCACTAATTATTAAGTGGTATTTTTTCTTTAACTACAACCTCCAAGATATATTAATATAAGGGGCCACAACTTCAAGATTTTGTGAAGTTGGGGATAATAAGAGGAAGAGGAGATAATTAGTGTTATCTCCCTAATCACCCGAAATTTTTTTGTTACACTTTAACTTTTTTTAAGCTATTAATTATTCATAACACATTTATTAAATAAGGACACTTTATTGTTGACATTGGCACTAGGGAGTTTAATTTAGATTAGGTTCAATAGCAGGTTCAGCAACAGATCAAGAATAATTTTGGGTGGAAGTGATCTGAATTTCAGAGCGGTATTGTAATATAGAGGTTTTTATTTTTTTGATCATGGACAAATATATGCTCAATAAGAGCTCATTCGCCTAATATGCCTCCCAAACAAAGGGAAAAGAAAGGAGCGGTAAGAATCTTGATTATAGTATCGATACACCTCAAGGGACAAACTAATGTCATGAGTAATAATATGGCTGAATTTGCAGCGGAGGTAGCTAACATTTTGACCCCTCAATTTGATCTGATCAAACTTGAGATTAAAAGGGAGATATCCAATCTCACTACAGAGGTTAGACAATTCTCTACAAGATTAGATGAGGTTGAAAACAGAGCTTCTCGACCTGAAAGATAGATTAAACATACAAGACCCGTTATAGCATCACATACTAAAGTTATTGCAACATTACAAGCAAAAATTGAAGATCTTGAGGATCGCTCAAGACGTAATAATATGAAAGTCATTGGTCTGCCTGAATCAGCAGATTTTCAAGATCTGATGACTTCGTTACTACCACCTTACCCCAGGCATTACAAATTCCCGCCTCAGCAATACCGTTTCCAAATAGAGAGGGTACACAGAATTGCATTACGTTGAGAGAACAGTGAGATAATAAGCCAATACCTGTGAAATTTAAATTTATCAATTTTCAAGATAAATTGTTATACCTTAAACATTATAGGAAATGTAACCCCTTTTTATAGGCACACTTAGATTGTTAATTTTTCAAGACTTTTCATCAGAAACTTTGACCAAAAGAAGAGAAATGTCATCCTTTTAGGGCAGATTATTGAATGCTAACTATGATATCAAATTGATATACCCGGCCAAGCTAGTAGTGCTGCGAGAGGGGAACCTCGCATATCCTCAGCAGTACTAAGGAAGCTGAATATTCTGTAAAGAAGTAGGAGTACTCTAGGCCAATGCTGGTTGTAACTGTTTTATTCAGATTGCGCAAGGAATGGTGAATATCTTTTGTATTATGTTATCGGTTATTTGTTGTTGTGGTGTCCATGTGTTTTTTTTTTTTTTTCCTTCTCCTTTCCTCCCCGGCATTTCCGCCTGCTGCCGTCGCTCCTCCTTACTCCCCCTGCCCGTAGATCTCCATGCGTAAACAGGCATGCTGGCTTTTTGTCCCGGCATGTTCCACTGCCACTTAAGTGGGTTTGATGGAACCAAATTTTAACTTAATTTCCTGGAACGTTGGCGGGATAACCTCCCCAATCAAAAGGAAATCCATAATAAAATATTTGGGGAAGCTTAAAACCTGACATAGTTCTACTTCAGGAATTGCATCTTAAACCTTTAGAAATTTGTAAACTTAAAACCAGATGGGTCTGGGAGATAATCGCCGCACCATATATTCTAGGAAAAGGGGGGGTAGCCATACTTTTGCATAAAAATTTAGAATATCAAACAATAATTACAGAAATAGGACCCAGAGGGGTCAGTTTCTAATTCTAAAATTAATTATTAATAAGACTAAATATATATTTTGCCATATTTATGGCCCTAACCAAGTTGACCATGACTATTGGTCTAGGTTAACAGTTAAACTCCACAGATATATAGGACAGAATTTAATAATTGCTGGAGATTTTAATTTAGTAGCTGACTCAACACTGGACAGCCTTACAAAAAAAATCCACAAATGCTAGGGACAGGAAAGTGCGGATCATGCAAAAATTTTTGCTCGCATTTGGGTCTTATCGATATATGGCGAGTTCAAAACCCAGATGTCCGCGCATATACATGTATGTCTCAAGTCCACCAATCTTTATCCAGAATTGATTACTTTTTTATTTCAGAGTCTTTACTCAAGTGGAGATGGAGGGCTAGAATTGAGGACATCATAATTTCAGACCATGCGGCCATATCGTTAAATTGCAACTTTGATATGAGAAGTACAGGTAATAATCATATTTATTTCCCTAAATATTTAAGCAATAACATTAGCTTCCAAGGTTGGTTGCGGCAAAAATGGACAGAATTCTACAATGATAACGCAAATTATCTTGGGAAAACAGAAGTGTTCTGGGAGGTGGCAAAAGCTGTCTTACGGGGTGAGATCAAATCTTATATATCATTTCAGAAGAAAAAATTTAACCACATTGGTATGCAGTTAGCTAATCAAGTCAAAAACACATATAGGGCTTATATTAATAACCCTATTAAACGTTGCTGGGATACATATGTAAAAGCGAAGGCGGAGCGAGATATTTATCTTAAGCAAAATAGTGTTCAAGAAGATCTCAGATTAAAGGCTCTTTATGGAGGGTTCACGGGAAGATCCGCTAAGTTCTTAGCCAGAATCTCCAAATCTAGTGCTAGGAATGCTATTTTTGCTATCAAAAAGGATCAGAACAGATTTACAGATCACCCAGACATCGAAAGAGCATTTTTTTACTTTTTTAACGAGCTTTATAAAGCGGAGCCATATAGTATCTTAAAAGCTAAAGAATTTTGGGATAAGATCAAAGTACCTAAATTAGCGCCAGAAGCCATGAGAACTATTAATGCTCCAATTTTAGAAGAGGAGATAATACTGGCTATTAAGAAGGCAAAACCAAATAAAGCCGCTGGGGCCGGATGCGTTTCCCATAGAATTCTATAGAATTTACAAACTCAAGTTACCCCCATCTTGAGAAGCTATTTAATGTTTACTTCTCGGGAAATGATACATGTTCACCATATTTTGCCGCAGCAAATATTTAGCTAATTCTAAAAAAGGGTAAAGATCCGGAGCTTCCATTCCCAGTCACAGTTCCCTCACTGCACGACAAGTATGGTATACCTGTCCAGGAAGCCTCTGATGTCTTTTTGGCTCTAGATGGTATAAAAGGTACGTGAGGGAAGTGTGACTGGGAATGGAGTGTTGTTGAGTAGCAGCAGATCACCTGGAAAGATCTCTAGTCTGGAGGTTCGGACACTACTGCAATCTGTGAGGTCTGTGACTACTATTGCACACCTTCCCCGTGAATTAACTGAGAGCAACACGGGTGTGTTCGGGAGTCAGTGGAGAATAACAACTGATGGAGCAGCTCCTGTCCTGTACTGTGGGGGCACACAGGAGGGCTGGAAATCCCTTGCCGACAAGATTCCCCTTAAGGGTGCATCACTTATATCTAGTCAAGCTGACTGCAGGGAACTTTTTCTGTATCTGTAGTATAAAGTATAAAAAGGGCACTGAAATAAGTTATTTCTGCTATTAGTGGTATATAAGTCAAATCCAATCAGGGAGCTTTTCCTATATATGGTATACAAAGTATAAAAACTGCACTGAAATAAGTAATGTCTGGTGTTAGGGATTTATAAACTAATCAAATCTGGTCAAATCTGTCTGCGCTCCAGGTTTTGGGAACTTGGGGCATTTACTTGAGTGCAATAGCTATATATTTGGTTTATTCTATGTCATATTGAACTGTTTATGAACATAGATTTATATTCCTTTAAGGTTGGTTCTTTGCCTGTTAATCCCCTTTAAGTGTATGTATAGGATTAATTGCTTCTTTTTCCCTTCAGGGAGCTGAGGAGTGTTAATTACTCTAGTGCATTATAATAATAGGGTTACCACTAAATATCAATAGTTAATTTTCTCTTTAATTTCATTTCAAAGAAATACTAATATAATGGAAATCCTTCATATATAAGATATCCCTCTAGGGACTTATCAAGTTACAATATGTCTAACTGGTAAAAACCGTTACAGCTTAGAGTTTGGATTTATTATGTCAGGGTTATGTAAACCAAAATCAACTGGTCTGTTAATGATTATATCTAAGACAGTTTGCACTTTTTTGTGAAACATTATATCCACTTAAGTACAAAAGCTACAAATGTAGCAGGGTGATGTAAGTGAAATCAATTTGTATGTTAATACTAATTTTTGAGACTGGCTACATTCCAGGGCATTGTGAATCAGTGGCATCCATTTAAGCGCGAAAATTATAAATCTTAAAGGCGCTAGGTTGCATATAACTCACTGTCAAATATACTAATCTGTGCTGGGTTCTGTTCACTTTACTGTACTATAATAACATTATTATCACTAATTATTAAGTGTTAATTTTTTCTTTAACTACACTCCAAGATATATTAATATAAGGGGCCACAACTTCAAGTTTTGTGAAGTTTGGGGATAATAAGAGGAAGAGGAGATAATTAGTGTTATCTCCCTTAATCACCGAAATTTTGTTTGTTACACTTTAACTTTTTTTAAGCTATTAATTATTCATAGCACATTTATTAAATAAGGACACTTTATTGTTGACATTGCACTAGGGAGTTTAATTTAGATTAGGTTCAATAGCAGGTTCAGCAACAGATCAAGAATAATTTTTGGGTGGAAGTGATCTGAATTTCAGAGCGGTATTGTAATATAGAGGTTTTTATTTTTTTGTTCATGGACAAATATATGCTCAATAAGAGCTCATCGCCTAATATGCCTCCCAAACAAAGGGAAAAGAAAGGGAGCGGTAAGAATCTTGATTATAGTATCGATACACCTCAAGGGACAACTAATGTCATGAGTAATAATATGGCTGAATTTTCAGCGGAGGTAGCTAACATTTTGACCCCTCAATTTGATCTGATCAAACTTGAGATTAAAAGGGAGATTTCCAATCTCACTACAGAGGTTAGACAATTCTCTACAAGATTAGATGAGGTTGAAAACAGAGTTTCCGACCTGAAAGATAGATTTAACATACAAGACCCGGTTATAGCATCACATACTAAAGTTATTGCAACATTACAAGCAAAAATTGAAGATCTTGAGGATCGCTCAAGACGTAATAATATGAAAGTCATTGGTCTGCCTGAATCAGCAGATTTTCAAGATCTGATGACTTTCGTTACTACCACCTTACCCCAGGCATTACAAATTCCAGCCTCAGCAATACCGTTTCAAATAGAGAGGGTACACAGAATTGCATTTCGTTGAGAGAACAGTGAGATTAATAAGCCAATACCTGTGAAATTTAAATTTATCAATTTTCAAGATAAATTGTTATACCTTAAACATTATAGGAAATGTAACCCCTTTTTATTAGGCACACTTAGATTGTTAATTTTTCAAGACTTTTCATCAGAAACTTTGACCAAAAGAAGAGAAATGTCATCCTTTTATGGCAGATTATTGAATGCTAACTATGATATCAAATTGATATACCCGGCCAAGCTAGTATGCTGCGAGAGGGAACCCTCGCATATCCTCAGCAGTACTAAGGAAGCTGAAATATTCTGTAAAGAAGTAGGAGTACTCTAGGCCAATGCTGGTTGTTAACTGTTTTATTCAGATTGCGCAAGGAATGGTGAATATCTTTTGTATTATGTTATCGGTTATTTGTTGTTGTGGTGTCCATGTGTTTTTTTTTTTTTTTTCCTTCTCCTTTCCTCCCCGGCATTTCCGCTCTGCCGTCGCTCCTCCTTCTCCCCTGCCCGTAGATCTCCATGCGTAAACAGGCATGCTGGCTTTTTGTCCGGCATGTTCCACTGCCACTTAAGTGGGTTTGATGGAACCGAATTTTAACTTAATTTCCTGGAACGTTGGCGGGATAACCTCCCCAATCAAAAGGAAATCCATAATAAAATATTTTGGGAAGCTTAAACCTGACATAGTTCTACTTCAGGAATTGCATCTTAAACCTTTAGAAATTTGTAATCTTAAAACCAGATGGGTCGGGGAGATAATCGCCGCACCATATGATTCTAGGAAAAGGGGGGTAGCCATACTTTTGCATAAAAATTTAGAATATCAAACAATAATTACAGAAATAGACCCAGAGGGTCGGTTTCTAATTCTAAAATTAATTATTAATAAGACTAAATATATATTTTGCCATATTTATGGCCCTAACCAAGTTGACCATGACTATTGGTCTAGGTTAACAGTTAAACTCCACAGATATATAGGACCGAATTTAATAATTGCTGGAGATTTTAATTTAGTAGCTGACTCAACACTGGACAGCCTTACAAAAAAATCCACAAATGCTAGGGACAGGAAAGTGCGGATCATGCAAAAATTTTGCTCGCATTTGGGTCTTATCGATATATGGCGAGTTCAAAACCCAGATGTCCGCGCATATACATGTATGTCTCAAGTCCACCAATCTTATCCAGAATTGATTACTTTTTTATTTCAGAGTCTTTACTCAAGTGGAGATGGAGGGCTAGAATTGAGGACATCATAATTTCAGACCATGCGGCCATATCGTTAAATTGCAACTTTGATATGAGAAGTACAGGTAATAATCATATTTATTTCCCTAAATATTTAAGCAATAACATTAGCTTCCAAGGTTGGTTGCGGCAAAAATGGACAGAATTCTACAATGATAACGCAAATTATCTTGGGAAAACAGAAGTGTTCTGGGAGGTGGCAAAAGCTGTCTTACGGGGTGAGATCAAATCTTATATATCATTTCAGAAGAAAAAATTTAACCACATTGGTATGCAGTTAGCTAATCAAGTCAAAAACACATATAGGGCTTATATTAATAACCCTATTAAACGTTGCTGGGATACATATGTAAAAGCGAAGGCGGAGCGAGATATTTATCTTAAGCAAAATAGTGTTCAAGAAGATCTCAGATTAAAGGCTCTTTATGGAGGGTTCACGGGAAGATCCGCTAAGTTCTTAGCCAGAATCTCCAAATCTAGTGCTAGGAATGCTATTTTTGCTATCAAAAAGGATCAGAACAGATTTACAGATCACCCAGACATCGAAAGAGCATTTTTTGACTTTTTTAACGAGCTTTATAAAGCGGAGCCATATAGTATCTTAAAAGCTAAAGAATTTTGGGATAAGATCAAAGTACCTAAATTAGCGCCAGAAGCCATGAGAACTATTAATGCTCCAATTTTAGAAGAGGAGATAATACTGGCTATTAAGAAGGCAAAACCAAATAAAGCCGCTGGGCCGGATGCGTTTCCCATATAATTCTATAGAATTTTACAAACTCAAGTTACCCCCATCTTGGAGAAGCTATTTAATGTTTACTTCTCGGGAAATGATACATGTTCACCATATTTTGCCGCAGCAAATATTTAGCTAATTCTAAAAAAGGGTAAAGATCCGGAGCTACTGAGCTCTTATAGACCTATTTCAGTTCTCAATACTGATTACAAGCTTTTGTCGACTATTCTTGCCAATCGATTAAAGCCCCATATTGGGGATTAAATACATGGTAACCAGTCAGGGTTTATGCCAGGGCGGAACCTGGTAAGGAATATGAGGAAAGTGCTAGTACTTATAGAAGCTCTTTGGAACAAATACAGAGCTCCTTGTTCTAGCGATATTACGGACAAGGCCATCCTAACAGTTGACGCTGAGAAGGCCTTTGACCGTATAAGTTGGGATCATATGTTTTTCTCTCTAGATCAATTTGGATTGTCGGGACATTTTAATAACTTTATCAGATTAATTTATAGTGCACCCACATCAGCGATTATCATTAATAATATGATCTCACAACGGTTTATTTAACATAGAGGGACTAGGCAGGGATGTCTTCTTTCCCCCTTACTATTTAATATTTGTTTATAACCCCTAGCTGTATTACTTCATCAGGAGTTGGAAGGTATTTCATTGGCAGCCGATAAATTGGTACTGTTATTATATGCAGATGATCTGCTACTATACTTGTCAAATCTCAAGAAAAAACTTCCAATATTACAGAATATTTTTCAACAGTTTGGAGAAATTTCGGGCTATAAGATTAATATACAGAAGTCAGAACTTTTATGGTTGCATAAAAATCCTTCCTTTAGAACTAAACATCCTTTTTTCCGAAGTATCTCAAATCACATACTTAGGTTTAAGATTATCCAAAAATCCTGATGAATGGTATAAACTAAACTATGTGTATTGCTTGGATCAATGTATAAAAAAGCTAGAGGAGTGGACCTTTTTGCCCATCTCATTATCAGCCCATGTTGCTATGATTAAAAAAATAATTTTCCCAAATTGTTATACATCTTTCAAAATATTCCGATTGCTATACATAAGAGGGATACGCTTAAGTATAATAAATTGTGTTCTAGATTTTTGTGGAAAGGTGCCAAACCTCGGATCGCCTGTAGTCGACTTATGAACTCTAAATTGGCAGCTGGTCTAGCACTCCCTAATATCCAAGTATATAATCTAGTTATATCAGCAAGATTCACGTTAGATTGGATAACAGAGAAAGATCAAATTACCAAATTTATATGGGAATCTCAAGTAGTGGCACCCTTCCAACTGAAGGCACTCCTCCATTGTCCATTGACCTCTTTGCCATCCAATATATTTGAGTTAACCATGTTTAAAAATATCATAGTAGCATGGCAGAAATTCTGTGCTGAGCTGGAATATACCCCATATATTTCTTGCTTTTTACCCATTTGTGGTAATCCGAACTTTAGTCCGGGGATTTCTAACAGGGTCTTTAAAGAGTGGGAGCTAAAAGAGTTAAAATGAATGTGTCAAATCATTGGAACGGATGGCCATCCATTAATTTTTGCAGATTTAGTTAGGAAATTTGATCTTACAGCACGTGAATTCTACACCTATCTTCAAGTAAGACACTTCCTCCTAGAGTTGCTTCAAAAGCATGGTACAAATTGGTCATTGGGTGTTCTGCAGGATAGAATATCTATTTATTCAGCCGAGGAAATCCGGGGATTTCTAACAGGGTCTTTAAAGAGTGGGAGCTAAAAGGGTTAAAATGAATGTGTCAAATCATTGGAACGGATGGCCATCCATTAATTTTTGCAGATTTAGTTAGGAAATTTGATCTTACAGCACGTGAATTCTACACCTATCTTCAAGTAAGACACTTCCTCCTAGAGTTGCTTCAAAAGCATGGTACAAATTGGTCATTGGGTGTTCTGCAGGATAGAATATCTATTTATTCAGCCGAAATCTATGCAATTTCCCCATTGTATCTTTTACCTATCCAAAAAACATCAGATTTGCAAGTTGATGATATGGTTGTATATTGGTCTAAATGGTTCCCGGATATTAATGAACAGATTATTATTGATAGCTTTAAAATAGTTCAACAAACATGGGTACCAACATCATGGAGGGAATCTCAGATAAAAATTAGTCTGCGGAGTTATCTTACTCCGGAAACTTTATCCAAATGATATAAATCGAGGGTTTCTTGTTCTAGATGCAGAGCAAGTAAAGCAGATTTATTTCATTGTCTCTGGAGTTGCCCCAAAATTTTTAAGTTTTGGCTAAAAGTTACATATTTGATGAATGCAGTTCTACATTTAGAGCATCAGTTTGAACCTATTGAGATTTTCTTCCTGGTTAGTTTTCAAGGGGTACCCAAAAATTATAAACTTATAAACACAATTATACTAATCGGCCGTAATCTTATTCTCAAACTGTGGAAATCTTGTTCAGCACCCAAAATGTCTCATTTCAGGAATGCATTGATAGCACAATATACGGCAGAACAATTTAACTTACTGTACCCGCATGAAGATCACCTTGCTTCCTTTTTTAAGAAATGGGAAGTGTTTATCTTGTCCTTACCAATATTATCTTTAAAAAAGCTGATTAAACCATTGCGCTTAGATCTGTATTTGTTCAATTAAATATATACGCCGGCCACTTCCCGGATTATTGGATGGAGCAGGGTACGTGAGGAGGAGGAGTGAGGCAAGAGGGCGCCGAGGGGGAAGGGGCTGTCGCTATCTCCTTTTTCTTTCTTTCTTTCCTCTTTTTATTTTTTTGTTTGTTTGTTTGTTTGTTAGGTTATTTTGTGTGTGGTCTGTGATGGTCTATGAAACAAAAAAAAGGAGACTTAATAAGAAATATTCATAAGATGTACAAAATGTTATACTCATGACATGGCGCTAGGTAACTAAGTTCAACAGCTCGTTTACCTGTAAAAAAAAAAATACAAAGACCCACCCAACAGTAAAACCCACCACCAAACCAACCCCCCAAAATGAAAAAAAATTAACTCTAACAAAAACCTAATCTCCATCTTCCTCCATGTGGCTCCATCTTCATCCAGGTGGCATCTTCTATCTTCATCCCGGTGGCGTCTTCTATCTTCATCCCAGTGGAGCAGGTCCATCCTGAAGACATCCGGCACGGAGCATCCTCTTAATACGGTCGCCTCCATATACTGAATCTTCAATACAAGGGAGCCTTTTTTAAACTTGGATCCCTTGCATTCCTACAGGCTGATTTGATTTTGGAAATTCAAATCAGCCAATAGGATGAGAGCTACTGAAATCCTATTGGCTGTTCAAAACCGCCGGGATGAAGATAGAAGATGCCGCCGGGATAAAGATAGAAGATGCTGTCTGGATAAAGATGGAGCCACCTGAATGAAGATGGAGCCGCCAGGATGAAGATCCTTCATGTGGCAACTGTGAGTACCTAAAGAGGGGTTAGTGCTAGGTTTTCTAAGGTTTTTTTGGGTGTTTTTTTTTAAAGTTTAGGGTTTGGGCTTTTCTTAAAAGAGTTAAATGCCATTTTCGGGGCAATGCAAAAGAGCTAAATCCTCTTTTAAGGGCAATGCCCATACAAATGCCCTTTTTAGGGCAATTGGTAGATTAGGTTTTTTTAAATATTTTTTTTTTATTTTGGGGGGGGTGGGGGTTTGTAATGTTAGTGGGTCTTTGCATTTTTTTCAGGTTAAAAAAGCTGTTTAACTTAGAGCAATGCCCTACAAATCCCTTTTAAGGGCTATTGGTAGTTTATTATACATTAGGTTTATTTTATTTTGTGGTGGTTTTTTAAAAAAAATGGGTAATAGAATAGGAATAATTGTTATTATTTTTTGATAAGTCGTTTGTTATTTTGTGTATTTTTCTTTTTTTTTTCGTTTTGTGGTGGGTTTTCTTTTTAAAATAGACATTTTTTTATTTTTAATGTGCAGCAAAAGAGCTGAATGCCCTTTTAATGGCAATGCCCATACAAATGCCCTTTTCAGGACAATGGGAAATAGGAACATTTTTACTGTTTTGGATAATTGTGTTTGTTATTTTTGTAATGATAGGCTTTTTTTAATTTTAGTGTTTTTTATTTTTGTAATGGTAGGTTTTTATTTTTGTAATGTCAGGTTTTAGTGTAAGGCAGCTTAGGTTTAATTTCACAGGTAAATTTGTATTTATTTTAACTAGGTAATTAATAAATAGTTAATAACTATTTACTAACTAGTCTACCTATCTAAAATAAATACAAACTTAGCTGTAAAATAAAAATAAAACCTAAGCTAGCTACAATATAACTATTAGTTATATTGTAGCTAACTTAGGTTTTTTTTCCCCAGGTAAGTATGTATTTAGTTTTAAATAGGTATTATTTAGCTAATACTTGTTACTTTAATTTAGCTCTATTTTAATTATGTTAATGTTAGGGGGGGTTAGGGTTAGGTTTAGGGTTACAGTTAGGTTTAGGGGGTTAATAGTTTAATTTAGGTTGTTGCGATGTGGGGGGCTGTCGGTTTAGGGGTTTATAGGTTTATTTAGTGGTAGTGATGTGGGAAGCCTGTGGTTTAGAGGTTAATAACTTTATTTAGTGACAGCGATATTGGGAGCGGCATATTATGGGTTAATAACTTTATGTAGGTGTTGGCGATGTCGGGGGCATCAGATTAGGGGTGTTTAGACTCAAGTTTATGTTAGGGTGTTAGGTTTAAACGTAACTTTTTTTTCCCCATAGACATTAATGAGGTTGCGTTACGGAGCTTTTAGTGCTTGTGTTTTGTGCGGTATGGAGCTCAAAGCAATCATATCGCACACACAACGCGGCTGTTTTAAAACTTGTAATGGCAAGGCTATAAAGGGTGAAATAATGCAACTTTTGTTGCGTTCGTTAAATACCCTCTATTGCGCATAAATCTACCTGAGAGTTTCTTGAGTAATTTCTTCAGGAACTTCTCGTATCCTTAAATTGCTGCGCCTACTCCTATTTTCAAGATCTTCAACTTTCAGTTGTAACTCGTGGATAAGGGAGTCTTGGCAGCTAAGATGTTGGGTGTTATTGCTGACCAGTGATTCCAGGTTTTCTTGACCCTCTTCTGGGCATTCAATTCGTGATCCTTCCGTAGAGAGGATACTTCAGATTTTATAAACATTTTTAGGTCAGCTATGTCTGATTTTGATGGCAGGGCAGCTATTGTGGTTTGGATAAGAGCTAATTGGTCAAGAGAAGATTGGGGAAGTATGGTGGGGGCTTGTGCTTCCATTTTTTACATTAGTAGGTTCCAGTGTAGGTTGTAGATCCTATTTTTCTGGATGAAAAAAGGAGCTCACTGGTGGAGTACTTGAAGTTGTCAGTTTCTTAGACAATCTATTAGATTTCCTTGCTGCCATATGCAGATATAAAGCACGTAAATTATGCTTGCTAGTTTGGCTTATTTTCCTAGTATTTATTCAGGATGTTCTGCTTATGTGTGGTTTTTTTTATATAATCACATAGGTAAATTCAACATATGAGATCTCTTTAAGATATGTATTGAATAAAAGGTAATCACGCCCTTCTTACTGTCTCCTTGTCTGAATTATTTCCCCTTTTTGTAGGTGGTAGATTGCTTGAGCAAAAAGTCCATGTGTGTCACACATGATAAGGTATTTTGTTAGTGTGCCACTCCTTAGTGAAAACGATAGACCTTCCACAAGCGGAGAGTGTTCAAGGTTGAATGAGTTAAATTAGGAATCAGGTTCTGGATAACTCTGTGTATAGAGCAAAAGAGTATTATTAATATCTTGTTACGTATGCGAACATTGCAATGTAATTGTGCTGCACATAGTGATAGTAATGAGGTCTTCTAATTTTACTTAATGTATGCACATCAGGGTTTGTAATGCAGCGGTTCTCACCTTGATCATTGCTGCTTCACTTGTATTCAGTGATATCCTCCCAACTAGGGGCTTGTTTCCATTGAGCCGCAATTTGGTTTGTGTGCACAGGTAAACCGATAATGTGCTGTTGGAAGCAATATCATTTATCGACTGTTTCCAATGGCGCGTTATACCTCAATATCGTCAGCTGGACTCCAGCTGCAGAAAAAATCTTTTCATCCCATATAAGTAATAGAAGCCTTTAATCAATAAATTATACCAGGTTTCCAATGAAAGCCCAAACCGTTAATACACTGTGGGAGGCTGTCGATACATTGAGAAATATTACACCCAGCTCAACTAGGGGTAAAAGAGGAAAATTGTGCTTTTTGAGACATATTTTCTATTAAAATTATAAAACTTGCATATAATGCAAGAAATAAATTGTTATAAGTAATATTTATTGTTGTCTCATTTATAGGAATAGTTGAACTTATATTCTAATAGAAATATCAGTATGTATTTAAATATAATAATATATGCAAGAACATATCTACAGAATGCAAACTAGACCTATGCCTAGGGAAGAAATACATATTACTTATATTTATGAAGTGGAAAATATAATTATATTAAAAAATAGTGTTTGATTATTAAAAATATGGATAAGTACCTTTATTTTTTTTGAGAGGTGATAACAGGTAAGGAGCACAGGCGTTATATGTAAATTCTATACCGTACGGTCGGGGTTACCTTAGCAACTAATTGATTTTCAAGAAATCCAACGTCAGATGGAAGCGTTAACACAACGTTAACTTACAGCTACACGAAAAGAGTGACTGCATGCAATGCGCAAAATATTTCAATGGAAACATGGTACTAAAATGGAGCCGCAATGTACTTTCAACTGTCGGCCGCTTCGGTAGCTTACGGCTCCATTTTTTTTTTTTTTTAAATGCAAATCTTTATTGAATAAAAGGAAATATACAGGGCGGAGCTAGCAGCCCATCATGGAGGATGTGATCCTGTGAGCTCCGTAGCTGACAGGACTTATATTCGAATATATCTAACCCATCCTGGGTCCAAAACTGCAGGAATCAAAGATTTAACGCAGCTAAAGACTTTGAGCTGCGGTCCGGCGGCAAAACACAAAGCAGCTGGCTGGAACGCCGCGATATTAAGGGAGACGACGGATGCGCCACTGAGGCCTACTCAGCAGCCTGTTATTCACCGGAGCCCACCCGGAGGCATGTGAACGCCGAAACTTCTGACCGGTACAGTAATTACATATCGCACGCCACAGGCAGGCTTAATCACACACCACCTGATGCTCCCTCATATTCTAAGTAGCTGGCTGGATGATCAGGCCAACAGATAAATATGCTCAATGTAGAACAGAGGCCTACATCTACCCCCTTTGCTACAATATAAGAGATCTGGCAGCATATGAAACAAGGCGAGCGGATAATTATGCAAAGCTTTAAATCCCATATCTGACAAAAGCAAGCATCAAAGAAGAGAACAGGGCCAAATTATAGCGGTCTGAAGAACAAGCCCTGATCCCTTAAATATTCGGCACTTGTGTCTTTCCCAGTGGGGCCTATACAATTGGTGCAACGTACATAGGCATAAGATGTCTATTAAGAAACCACATAAGCCACCTAAAGGACTTAAAGCAAACAAAGGGAATCAGGAAAATAAAATGGCTTTGAAAGAATTTTTTAAGCCAATGGAGGCCACGGGTCCCCCTCAAACAAATACACAAAATAATACAAGCGACTCTGAGGACTCTGTACACTCTTCTACCTGTAATGAACATCACAGACCCCTGACAAAAGCAGACCTCAATTCTCTGCCCACCAAAGAAGATTTTGCTGCACTTATAACTAATGTAGTCCAGCTTATAAAAGAGGGGCTTAAAGAAGTCTGTAAGGATATAAATGAGCTGGGCAGTAGAGTGGAATACCTAGAAGAAGGCTCTGAACACATGGCTACAGAATATGAACTAATGTCCAGGCAGTTGACTCAGCAACACTCCACAATAGATAGCCTACAAACGCATATTGAAGATCTAGATAACAGGGGCAGGAGGCAGAACCTGCGGATCAGAGGGATTCCTGAAAGTATCCTACAGCAAAACCTTGATGAATACTTACAAAAGCTTTTTTCTTCAATATTGGGATTAGACCAAACACACCATCTACCACTAGACAGAGCACACAGAGCGCTCCGAACCATGCCTACGGATACAGACCCACCTAGGGATGTCATCCTAAAGTTCCAACTATATAAAGATAAAGAAAAAGTCCTTGCAGCTGCTAGAAAGTCCCAACACCACAACTTTGAAGGGAGACAGATCCAGATTTATGCAGACCTTAGTCCGATAACGCTTGCAAAAAGAAGGGAGACAAGATTTTTGACCCAGCATCTAAAGTCATTAAAGATCCAATATAGATGGGGGTTCCCCTTCAGCCTGCGGGTTACTAGAGGGACTCAAACCTTCACATACAGAAACAGTGATGACTTAGAAGATTACTGCAAGGCCCTTAATATTCCTCCTCCATCACTTCCAAGACTTCGGGAGGAGATGGGGGAGCCCACAACTTTGGACAATACTCAATCAAAGATACAAAGACCACGCTGTACCAAGGTCAGCAGGAAAAGGAACAGACTGGGATCGGATGCCACGAAAGAAGCTACCTTCTCTTAACCGGACACCTGAAAGCATGAAACAAACTATTCAAAGAAGCCTGTATCCCAAAGAAACCTATCTACTTAATATGGTGGACATTATCGTCCTACAGGGGACATAAGTTTGTATCTTAAATTCATTAGGTCATTATTCTATACCTAGGCTGAAAGATGCAGCATATAACAGCTGTCTCTTAAAGACTAGCATTAGCAAAAGTTTTATATGTTAGTTAAATGTTTTATTACGCAGAAAAAACGCTTGTTTTAGTTCTTATATCTGTTGGAATTTAACCTTATCCTGCAACTATTAGCACAGTTGCTATTATGTTAAAGTTTACCCATGACATAGAAACATATATTGATGCCTTTAGTCCTGTATATGGCTCTTAAGAACAGAGCTATTAGCAAACCCTTTACATAGTTATTTCATGTATTATTGCATAGCTTTCTCATTGTTGATAATTATGTACAGTGCATGTACAGTTATGTTATGCCTTTTATTTTTCTTTAATTTTAATTTCTTTCTTCTTTTCCCTATTATCTGGCAGCTATGTACCCTTCCTCCTTCCCAATCCATCTCACCCTCCTTATCCCTTGCCTCATGTCCTGATGGGAGTCCTTACGGAGAGCCTGCAAACTGTAAATTCACTCTGACGCATACTAAGTCTGAGGAAATCTTCCCCCATGAAGATAGTAAGGTAGGCCTGCATATGCACATGTCTAAAGCACCCAAACCTATGAAGAAAGTACATTATGACCCTCCCTAGACTGAAAATACTGTCCCAAAATGTTAAGGGACTCAATTCGCCCACTAAAAGATCTATTGCTCTTAATTGGTTCGATAAACACGAGGGAGATATAGTGTTCTTGCAGGAGACACATTTTATACAAACGCAACCCCCTAAATGCTCATCTAGACAGTACCCGGTCGGCTATTATAGCCACAATACTGAAAAGAAAAACGGGGTGGGCATACTGCTGTATAGAAGACTCCCCTTTCAGCTTAAACCCCGGCACTCTGATAGCGAAGGCAGGATGCTAATTTTGGTAGGCACACTATATAACCAATATGTCACTCTGGTAAATGTATATGCTCCCAATAGAGGTCAGGCAAAGTTTATAAAGAAATCCCTCGAAACTCTAGCACCACTTGCAAAGGGAATCGTTCTATTGGCAGGTGATTTCAACGTGGCCCTATCCCCGAAACTTGATTGTTCACATGATCGTAGTAGTGTTCCACAGTCAACGCTGCAAAGCATTAACTCTAATTTGAAATCACATTCTTTTATAGATGTATGGAGGCAGCTCCACCCGAATAGAAAGGAATTCACCTTTTACACACATCCACAAAAAACCTCATTGAGGCTTGATTATTTTTTCCTAAATCAACTTAGCCTACACTTAACAGACTCAGCATTTATCTCACCAACACCCTGGTCAGACCATTCCATGTTAAATTTAGAATTACTATGGCCATCGGCATCTTTAAGTCAATACTGTTGGAGACTAGACGAAACTATGCTCAGAAATCCTCTTATAGCTGATAAGGTCCTCAAAGCACTTTCAGAGTATTTTACCCACAACCAAAGCGATTCTGTTAGCTCAAGAATAGTCTGGGAGGCCCATAAGGCAGTTATCAGAGGGGAATTCCTGAAACATAAGGCATACCTAACAAAATCTAGAAGAAAGGAGTATGACAGCCTCTTAAACAGATTGAAGGAGTTAGATTATAGACATAATGGTTCCCCTCAAGACTCGGCCATACTTGACGATCTGACTAAAGCTAGATCCGAGCTAAACACATTTTTAACTAAGGATGCACTGAAGAAAGCTTTTTATCTGAAAAAAATGTATTTTACTGAAGGCAACAGGTTAGGTAAACTATTAGCTAGAGCTCTGAGACAAAGAACCCTTAACTCATTCATTCATAGATTATCTAGTCCCGAAGACGGGGACGTCATGGATAGCAGAGGGATAGCAGTCATATTTAAGAAGTATTATCATTCACTATATAACCTCCCGACAGTAGATACTCCACTAGACGTCCAAATGATGGAATCATATGTCACAAACGCCAACCTTCCTACCCTGTCAAAAGCAGAGTCAGACGCTCTAGATGCACCAATAACACTATCAGAGGTCCTACATGTGATTAAGTCCCTCCCTTCACACAAAAGCCCAGGGCCAGACGGGTTCTCTAACCAATATTACAAAAACTTTAGACAAGACTTAGCGCCACACTTAGTAAAAGTTTTTCAAGACATAGACAAAGACGACGGTCAGTACTCGCAGGACATGCTATCTGCTCACATCACCCTTATCCATAAACCAGGCAAAGCACCGACAGACCCTGGAAGCTACCGTCCCATTTCCCTTATAAATTCAGACGCAAAAATATATGCCAAAATATTAGCGAATAGACTGAACAAATTCTTGCCACAGCTTATTCACGTAGACCAGGCTGGCTTTGTTCCACGTCGGGAGACCAGGGACAACACCTTCAGAACTCTCCATCTGATAGATCACGCTCATAGCTCAGGACAGGAGATGGTGCTGGTATCTACCAACGCGGAAAAAGCTTTTGACCGAATTAATTGGACATACCTTAAGTCAGCGCTGAAGGGATTGGGGTGGGAGACCTAATGATAAAGAGAATTTTTAGTCTATATGGCGACCCTGTTGCTAAAATAAAGGTCAACGGGGTCCTTTCAGAACCGTTTTCCATTAAGAATGGTACTAGACAAGGGTGCCCGCTCTCACCCTTGCTATTCTCCATGGCTATGGAACCCTTAGCGCAGCATATTAGACAAAACCAGGCAATTAAGGGGGTTACTATAGGACCCAATGACTATAAAATTAGCCTATACGCAGACGATATCCTTCTGACCCTTACTAATCCCACCCGTTCACTACCCCCTCTCCTGCAGGAGTTCAAAAAATTTGGCAAGCTATCCCACTTCCTTATCAATAATCTAAAATCAAACGTCCTAAATATTAGTATGAACCCGCAGAAATTTGCAGACCTGTCTAAGATCTGTCCTTACCAACTACAGAAGAAAAATATCAAGTATCTAGGGGTTAACTTAACGCCCAGACTTGCCTCCCTTTTCCAGTCCAACTATGTCCCATTACTCAAGAACATCCAAAAAGACTGCCAGACTTGGCAACAGAAACCCTTCTCATGGTGGGGAAGAATTCAGATAGTCAAGATGACTATCCTACCACGAATCCTATATGTGCTACAGACAGTCCCTATCAATTTACCAAACTCCTATTTAACCCAGTTACAAACAGCCTTAAATAGGTTTGTATGGAACAGGCAAAAACCTAGGGTAGCCCGGAACACCTTATACAGATCTAGGCAAAATGGAGGACTAGGCATGCCACACATACTACAGTATTATCAAGCTAATGTACTGCAACGTATACTAGATTGGCACACGGGGGAAAGAGGATAAAGCTTGGATACCTTTGGATTCCCATATTCTTCAGTCACCTGAGTTGGGCCCCTTGTGCTGGCTTCCTTCTAAGTATAGACCCAATCGAGCCAGAATGTCTCCACTCTATAGACACATCTTCTCAACTTGGGATAACACCATTAAACGGGTCCCCGGAATCTCCACCCCCTTCTCCCCCATGTCTCCGATTTATCAAAACACAGAACTGCTAGCGAATATATATACATCTAATAATAATACAAGCTTTGCAGACTTAGGCTTATCTTCCCCAGTGGCAGACTTAATGCAGCAGGGAAAGTTGAGACCATTACGTGACCTTGCGGACACTTTGGGGGAAGTCCATACCAATTGGTTAAAATACCGACAGCTTCAGAATCTACTAGGACTCTCCCCACACAGATCCTCCTTTCAGAGGCCGTTGACAAGTTTCGAGGGTCTTTGTAAACAGGGCAATGCTTTGAGAGGCTCACTAGCTTTCGCTAAGAAGATAATTGAGGGACTACTATACAGGGAATTACCAGGATACACCAGAAGTTGGCAGAGAGAGTTAGCAGATGAGATCCACCCAGGCAAGTGGGCTAGGCTTTTTGAACTCACACACAAATCATCCACTTCTACACAAATTTTAGAAATTAATTATAAAATCATGTCAAGATGGTACCTCACAACAGTGAGATTACAACAAATGTATGGTACGGTGTCATGCCTTTGCTGGAGGGGGTACGGGGAGGCTGGAACACTACTGCATATCTGGTGGTCTTGTCCCAGGTTGCAATGCTTCTGGACATCAATTGAGAGACTCTTAGGAAAACTGTGGAACCCTACATTTAGACTCACTTCATCCTCTGTATTATTTAACGACAGGCCTGGGGGTGGTTGTTAAATTAGACTACTTCTTTTCCAAATTTGCCTTAATGGGGCGAAATCCCTTATAGCTAGGAACTGGAAGTCAATAGTAATTCCTACAATAATAGAATGGAAACTACGGACCCATGAATTAATCCTGTTAGAGGAAAATGCGTACCTCAAAACGGGAAGAGCAGACACTATCCATAATGTAAAGTTCTACTGGGAGATGATCACTACGAGTGTTGATAACACCAGGAGATAAGAGAACAGGGATCCCCTCCCACCCCCCCACCTTCCTTTCTCCACCCCTCCCCCCTCTTTCTGCTTCTCTTTTTATTCTTCTCTCTTTTTATTTTTCTTTCTCTTTGAAAATATTGTTTGTTCTTCAAGCATTGATTTAAAAGAATTTAATAGACACTGGAAGACTGTACAGATTTTGATATGTTACTTACAGCAAATCGGTTTTCATTATTGCTATCTATATATATTATTTTATGATTGTCAGTGTCTTGTAAAACTCAATAAAAATTTATAAATAAAAAAAAAAAGGAAATATACAGTACAAATGCCAAAAATGAAAAGAAACAATTAAATCTGAGGACAAGAATAGTATGTACCACAAGGTAAATGGCCCCCTAAGAGTTCTATTTGAAGTCATAGTCTCCAGAGTCCATTTAAGTGGTGAGACACTTCAAAGTTCACAGCTGTCCTCTCGTTTATAAAGATAGGGGTGGTTTTCCCACTTTCTATTTAGGCAGATGCAGTTTATATCTGTTTTGCAATAGTTTTAAACATTTTCAAACTTTTTAACAAAATAAGCAGAAGTATTCTGAACTGAGAGCTCCACAGTTATATCTATGGAGGGAGAAAAACTTAACTTATACGGTCCATAGTCCGGAATTACCTGTTTGGGGGGAGAGTAAAAGAGAGGAAGGGAAGGGGAGGTAGGAGGGGGGGTGGGGAAGAGGAAAAATGGGGGGAGAGGAGGGGGTCCATTTTTATGAGAGGAGGGAAAAGGGGAAAGAAGGGTAAAGGGGAAAGGATGGTAGGCGAGGGGGTGGAAAGAGGGGGCAAAAGACGGGGAAGGGGAATGGGGATCGGGTGCCTTCTGATGGGGGGAGGGATGAAGGGGGGGAGTCTAGTCCCTGGTCCCCGACTTTCCAATGGCTTCGTCAAGAAGGAGCATAAAATACCATCTATCATATTTTGGGATTAGGGGGGGTTACCCTTTCAAGTCAGACACATCAGTTCATGGATATCCAGTTTCCCTATTTTGAAGTAGTGGTATCTTTCAAGCTGGAGTTGCATGGAAACATATTGTTCCCATTCAGGGAGAGTAGGAATTATTTCCGACTTCCAGTTCTTAGGGTATCAAGGTATAGCAGAAGAGAGGGGCTCGGGTGAAGGGAAATATTTAGTTTTTTATAAATTTCTTTATAAATTTCTTCAAAGACCTCTCGCCAATAATTTTGCAGTCTGGGGCAGCTCCACCAAACGTGGATCATGGTTCCCTCTTCTCCACAACCCCTCCAGCACCTCCCTGACGTGTTGGGGCATATTTTTTTAATTCAATGTGGGGTCAGGTATCATCTGCTCAAGAATTTATATTGTGACTCTTGTGTTCTGGCTGAGATTGAGCAGGTTTTTGTTATATTAAAAGCTTTGTTCCATTGCTTAGGTCATATTCTTGCCCCAGTTCCCTATGCCTGCACATAAGGGGGAAGATTTTGTAACCCGCTATGCTGAAGCATATTGTACAGGCGTGAGATGATATGTTTTGTCGGGGAAGGCAGCATGCAAAGGGTCTCAAAGGGTATGAGATGTCTGAGTATCGATGCCTTGTGTCTATGAGTCATGATATAGTGAGATATTTGAGCACAGTGAAACCAAGAAGTGAAGAGGTCTGCATCCCAGTCTTTGAGTTCCTGTTGTGTTTTTAGCTTATTGTTTATAGTGACCCCATGTAGAAAAAGCCTGTTTAGTGGTAGGGCATTTTTAGTTTTATCCTTGGCGGGGAGAATGTTTATGTCTGGGTTACCTCTGATTGGGGTTAGAGGTGAGATGGGCGAGGTGATATGGGTCTGTGTGGCTGAAATGTTATCCCACTTATGTAGTGTGTCATGTATCAAAGGGTAAGATAATATTTGCGGGGGCGGTGTTTCTGGGGGAGCCAGGCTAGGGAGCCTACATTGTGGCACTGTAGTATATCTGTATCAATTCCTACCCATGCCTTGTTTGTCAGGTTCTGACTCCATTCCACTATCCGCTGGAGGGCTATGGCCTGACTATATGAGTGTAAATTAGGAAGACCTATGCCTCCCACTGTGCGTAGTCTGTACAGAGTGTTTTTATTTATTCTAGGTCTAGTGCCCTGCCAAACAAAGTCCTCCATTGCCTTCTGTATATGGTGTAGGTGTGAAGATGAAGGGGACAGTGGGACCGTCTGAAGAACATAAAGGATCCTTGGTAAAATGTTCATTTTAACCAGGTGGATCCGGCCCAGCCACGAGATGGGTTTTTTCCTCCAACCAGATAGATCCGTGATTATATCATTTTTTATTTTTTGGTAGTTAGCCTCTACTGTGTCAGTTAAGGTAGATTTAACAATAACTCCCAGATATGTTAGTTCTTTATGTACAATTCTAAGTGGCCATTCGTTAGCTATTTTATTGCTCTTGCGGTTCGCTAATATTTAGGAGCTCTGATTTGGTGAGGTTCAAGTGGAAGTTCGAAACATCACCATACTTCTGGTAGGGAGTGTAAGGTATTTGTAAGAGTGAGGAGTATGTCGTCATGTCGTCGGCATACATAGCCAGTTTATGCTCGTGTCGTGAATTTTGAGACCTGAAATAGAAGGGTTCGATCTATTCCTGGTGGCCAGAGGTTCTATGGAGATGGCAAAGAGAGCCGGAGAAAGTGAGCATCCCTGCCTGGTCCCGTTTGCTATGTGGAAAGGATCTGACAGGACACTATTTACATAAACTCTAGCGTTGGGTGAGGAGTATAGTGACATAACTCTTTTAGTGAGAATAGGGACGAAATTCATTTTTTTAAGGGTAGAAAGCATAAAGGACCAGTTGACCCAGTAAAACGCTTTCTCCACATCTGTTGAGAGCAAAATGAGAGGGGTAGATGTTATATTTGCATGGGAAATCAGTTGTAGTACTTTAAGGGTATTGTCCCTTGCCTCTCTGTTTGGTATAAAGCCCACCTGGTCTGTGGATATGAGTTGTGGGAGGACTCTGTTAATTCTATTCGCAATTAGCTTATCTAAGATCTTGACATCAGAGTTCAGTAAAGATATTGGGCAAAAGTTCTCTGGTTTTGTTGGGGGTTTGCCAGGCTTGGGGAGGACAACTATGTGTGCCTCCAGCATCGTGTTCGGGAGAGAGGATGTGTCATGTACCGTGTTAAAGATTTTTAATAAGTGAGGTATCAATATGTTGGAAAAAATTTTGTAGTACTTGGATATCAGGCCATCAGGGCCTGGGCTTTTGCCCGCGGGCAAGTCTTTGATGGTTTGGAGAATTTCAGTGAGCGTAAAAGGTTCGTCTAGCGAAGTTCTATCTTCCTCTGTGAGTTGAGGGAGGGTGATTTCTGAGAGGTATTTGTGTATTCAGGGAGGGTCTTCCTCGGAGGGTGAGGTGTCTGTTGAGCCCGTGGGGGGACTCGGGGGCATGTTATATAATTTCTTGTAGTAGCCCATAAAAGCATTTGCTATGTTTTTCGCGTCTCTATGTATAGTTCCCTTTTGATCGCTAATCTCATGGACATAGGATTTAGTTTTCCTTCACGCCAGGGCCCTAGCCAGCATTTCGCCTGCCTTGTCACCCTGCTCAAAGAATTTTTGTTTGGTTAAAAGTGTTTTTTTATGGTATTCTTCCTGTAGGTAAGTCAGTAGGTCAGTTTTGGTTTGTTCCAAGTTAGTCAGAATGGGTAGGTTATTGGGGTCTTCTTTATGTTGTCTCTCGAGTTGGGAGATCAGGGTCAGTAAATTTTGTAGACTTTGTCTTTTAAGCCTATTGTGTCTTGCCCTTATCTTAATGAGTTCCCCTCGAACCACGCATTTGTGGGCCTCCCATATAGTGGTCAGAGAAATGTTATCTGTCATATTGAGATGGAAGTACTCCTGAAGCAAGTTAGTGAGGTCAGTAATGTTAATGGGATTATCTAACAGGGTATTGTCCAGTTTCCACATGTAAGCTGATATGGGAGCCTCTGGCCATAGAAGTGTACAGGTGACAGGGGCATGGTCCGACCATGTGATATTGTGTATAGTGCTATCCGCGACTGTAGTTAGACCTGTGGAGTCTGTGAGGATATAATCTATACTGGTATAGATATTATGAGGGTGAAAGTAGAAAGTGTAGTCCTTATTATTTGGATGTGTTATGCGCCATATGTCATGGGTCACCAGATCTCTCAGGAGGCAGTTTATCTGCTTAAGTGTCTTAGTGGAGGCGCTGGAGGAGCCACTGGAGGTATCTAAGGCTGGGTTTAAGGGCACATTAAAGTCACCGCCCACAAAGATAATTCCCTTTTGAATTTCTAGTATCTTTTGTGAGAAAAGAAGCCTGCGCTGTGTTAGGAGAATACAAGTTTGCCAGTGTAATTGGTCTATTGTATAAAAGTCCCACAACAATGATATATCTCCCATCTGGGTCTCTCTCTATGTGTGTGGGAGTAAAAGAAATTTTTGTGTGGAGCAGTACACCCACTCCTGCCTTCTTGGTCGGACCCGACGCAAAGTAGGCCTGTGTATAGTGCTTCTGGAATCATTTAGGTTCATGGCCCTCTTTAAAATGTGTCTCCTGGAGGAAGACTATGTCTCCCCCCATCCTTTGCAGGTCATTGAGTACTATGGACCTTTTACCAGGGTTGTTAAGTCCCTTGGGGTTGATCGTCACCAATTCGATCCTATGTGACTGGGAGCGTTTATGATGTTTGGGCATTGTGTTGATGGGGGTAGTGGGAGGGAGAGGGAGATTGGATAATGGAAAAAAGGGGGGGCAGGGAAGAGGAGAGTGAGGACGGAAAGGAAGGTTTAGAAAATCCTCTCCGGACTGTGAGACAAGAACAATAAAACTGAAATAAAAAACTTTTTAACAATCAGTCAATACAGAATATAATAATAATATAGAACAAAATCACTAGGGGAAATGTCCCTAGTCTAATGCCTTTGGTATATAGTATTTGACTAGTGGTGTATGTTTGTTGGGTACCTATGTGTTTGTGTGTGTAATGCTAGCTGTGACTGTGTGTGTATTTTGAGAGTGAGAGAGCATGGGTGGAAGGTATGGTGCATTTCGGGAGTGTTAGGGATATGCCTAGATGTATGTAGTTAGTGAACTAAGTGGTTAAGTGTGTTAAGCAGGCCATGTCTGCCTTTGAGGTGTTATAAGTTGTAGTAGAAGTTGTAGTTAGGGTGAGGGCAAAACCTGCCCTACCTAAAGTGTATATTAAAATGTTGGAAACGTATGCACACATTGAACTTAAATAAACAATCTAACAGCATATACTATAATAGTAGCTACATAATGGGCACTTATCTCCCAGGAGCATTGGAAGATCCTGTTTCATCCTTTAATTTTCAGTCATGTCAGGGCCGACCAGGGGTAGCTTCTCTTTTTGGGTCTGGCCTGGCCAGACAAACAGTTGCACCGAGTTGGTGCACGAGAAACAGAGTCAGTGAGTCTTATTCAAGTTTAGGTCTGTGGTGCTGTGACTCTCGTCTCAGCGGGGTCTTCTTGCAAGTGAATCAGGGATGCTGGTAGTTGAATCTGTAGATTTAGATTTTTGTTGAAAGCTGGGAGGTCAGAAAGTGACCGGAGAATTGTGGAAGTGTTGTCTTTTGTGGCTATGATGCAGGTTGGGAATACCCATCTGTATGGGATGTTGTTCTCTCTAAGGACCGCCGTGATGATTTTAAGTCCCTTCTCTTTTGTAAAGTGGTGGGGCAGATATCTGGATATATCTGTATCTCTTTCCCGGCATGTGTGAGAGGTGTTTTATTTCTAACTCCCTTAAGAATTTCCTCTTTGTCCCGGAAAGAGTACAATCTCACGATTACATCTCGTGGTGGTGCTTTCGTGGGTGGTCTCGGGCATAAAGCATGGTGCGCTCCTTCAATAGGGATATCTGGGGATGATGGTGTATCCTTTGCCGTGCGGAAGAGGCTTTGCAGGTGACCCAACAGGGCTGTCGGCAGGATGGATTCAGGGATGCCGCGGATCCTCAAGTTATTCCGGCGGCTCCTATTTTCTAGGTCATCCATTCTGATCATAAGGTTATGCAACATGTCAGCATGGGTCTGTATATTCTCTGTTTGTGTTTGCAGGTCTGTTTGTTGGGACTCTTGTTTATCTTCTAGGTGCGTGACTCTTTGCTCAAGTGCTGTGATATCTTTTTTAAATTCACCGAATAGGTCCTTAACTTCTTGCATTGCTTCCCTGATGTCATCTCTGGAGGCAAAATGCTTAAGATCGCCTTTGGTGACATGCTGCATAGATTCAGCTCCCTCTTTGCACAGCAGAGGCTCTTCTGTTTGAGAATGCTGGGAGGGGGGATTAGGTGGGGGTGGTATTGCTGTCTCCACCGGCCACAAGTAGTTGTTCATAGTGGATAATTTACAGTCCTTAGGTGGTTTTGGTGTTCTTTTATTTGGCATCCCTCCCAACATGAGCTCTGGGGGTTCTATAGTGCATAAATGAAGAGGAGCAAGTGATAAGCTGCTGAGGGTGACTCTGTGCAGTTGCTTGAAATAGTGCAGTTTGGCGATGTATCCCTCTAACAAGGCTTCAGGTTAGAGCCCCTAATTGGGAAGGTTATAGTTGGTGGATTCCTGTGTGCTGCTCTGTGTGACCGGATTGAGGTGTATGGGGTGAGGCAGCTAGGGAGTGCTTTCAGTGTTGCACCGGGTTGAATGGCATTTAGGAGCTATCTATCATATACTTATTAGATGTGTATTGGTGTTTTGGGTATGGAGGTTTTTTTTGTTTTTTTTTACACTGCCCCCGGTATATATTCCGTTTCTGTGGCTCTCTCTTCACCCAGCAAAAGACACTCCCAATCTGGATATACTCAGGGAGGGCCCAATGGAGTAGCAACTCTCTCCTCACCTTATTGTCGTGATTTAGTTTTGCAGCGGTCTGGGTGCCTGTGTTGTCACTGTCTCACTAGCCGATAGGATTATGTCAATATATACCTCTATCGGCGGCGGGTCACGTCTCCCTGCACTCCCGGGAAATTATAGCTTTGTTGGTAGCTCTTGCTTTCTCTGTGCGTAGGCCCTGTTGCGCAGTGATGTTGCGGCGCTGTTATCTCTCCCTCCGTGTCTCCTGTCTGTGTGGCAGGGATATATAAAGGGGCAAAGGGTCTTCCCCTGTTTGTCACAGATGCTTGGTTAATTAGATGGGATAGGTACCCGTGGTAAGCGGCAATTAAACTTAGGGCTCCGGAGCTATTCTTCTATGCAGCCATATTCCTGTGCGGCCAAGCTCCGCCCCCGCTTACGGCTCCATTTTTAAAGACTCAGTGGAATGTATTTGATACCAGTCAGCGGTATGCCTTAGGGCTAGATTACAAATGGAGTGCTAAAATAGTCCCCAAATGGGCAAATTTGCCCAGTCATTACAAGTGGCTGGTTATTGCTACCACAAGCTCGCAGTAGCAATTAGCGCTCAGAAAATTAACCAGAGATCTGATCTCTGGTTAATTTTCTAAAAGTGCACCAAATGCCCTCAAGATAGAGGGCATTAAAGTTTTTCTTTTTTTTTTCTTTTTTTTAAAGTAGCATTTTTTTTTTTTTTTTTAAATAAAAAAGCAACTGCACTAGGCAGTTTTTGGAGTCTAAAGTTTGTGGGAATGGGGTCTATGGGAACTGTGTGTTCCCAGTAAATATATATGACTATATACATACATATTTATGTGTTATATGTGTATATACAATTATTAACAGATAAATATATATGCATGTCAGCATATATATATATATTTACAAATGCTGCAATCGCTGTGCTACTTACCTCTTTGCTGCGCATAGGTTTACTGAAAGCGATATTTGGTGCTCGACTTGTAATCTGGCCCTGAGTTTGAATTTCAAATGAGTAGTAGATTTTGTTTCTGACACATGTTAGAAATAATTTCCTAATGCATCATGTGATAACCATCAGCCAATCACAAAAAGCAGGAAAAAGCCTACAAGAAGCAAGTTTCTATAATGTTTTTGTATTTTGCTAACCCAAGAAAATGAGACATTTCATTTATATAATTATAATTTACATAAGTCTGATGGTTTAACCAATCAAAATGGCCATGTGTCTAATAGATGTAAATGTCTTAGTAAAGGAAACCAACAATCACTAAATTTTTTTTGCACGACAAACTGTAATGGAATTGATTGGGGACCAAATTGTTGAGGTTTCATAATGCCCATTACTTCATAGCATTTTTTTCTCTTATAATTCACAGTAAATCCCCTCTGTATATTTCCTACAATTCCACATTTTACAATATTTGTAAAATAACTTTGAAAGTAACTTTAAAGTGTATAAGCACACTATAATGAATACTACTCACTGACATTCCTTTCAGAAAGGAATACAACATTGTTTTAAAGCAGAGGAAATAGCCATTTATATGTCCAATTTCATAATCAATGGGATAGATGCAATAATGGGAAGAAAATAGTTGTAAATATTGCAATTTGAATTATTATTGAAGTCATAAGGAAGATCCAATAGAGCTATTCATAGACCTTGTTGTGGAAAAGTGAGGTGTCTAAACATCA
The DNA here is from genome assembly GCF_027579735.1 of Bombina bombina. NCBI lineage: Eukaryota > Metazoa > Chordata > Amphibia > Anura > Bombinatoridae > Bombina > Bombina bombina. The sequence goes on along the minus strand of NC_069504.1, from coordinate 998,185,850 downwards.
CACTCTGAGACCATTTCCATCACATAATGGTTGGTTACAGCAACTTGTAAAATTCTCTATATTCTCAAGAGTAGAATAAATATCCTGCGTTTACTTTTTGAAATTATTTACTAACAAAAGTAGATTTCTGATATCCAAACCTAAAGACTATTTTAGCAATGTTTTTTTTTTCTCGTTAAGAAGATGTCAAAAATATAAAATACATTTGCTACAGGAATATAAGCTTTCTTTCAAATATACAAGAAGGAAAAAAATGGTTATGATGATATATTTTGTTATAGCATAGCAAAATGATTACAGTCTTACTAAGCCAAACACAGCTTAACTTGTTAACTTGCATAATTTTGATCTCTATTTAATTAATTCATAATATTAATAATACTTATAATAAAAAAATATAATCTCCATTTTCCCACTATGGCACTGTTTATGAAAGATAATGGCTGTAGATCACAAAAAAGGAATTGATACATGAAAAAATACACTTGCCCCAAGACTGCCCAACTGCTCTAGCCAACTACTCAGGCCTAGTTGCATCCTCATTTTGCTCATCCAGCATTCTCTGTTCTAGTGACAGTTTCTTCTCTTTCTTCATATCTCAACTACCAATATATTTTAATATATGTTTTCTTTATGTTTTTAGATATAATTGATGCTGATAATGTGTATAGTATATGTAACGTTTGTGGGATATGTCTTTATCTGTCCAATCCTGGCCAGTAGTCTTCTTATCCCGGAGTCAAGGAAATATAAAGACAAATCCCAGAACTAAATTTAACAGATCGTTTGGGCACAGCAGCAAGTAGGTAGCTCAGACTTCCGAGAACAAATAGGCAAGACAAAGGAATAACCATATGTGAAAGCAGGAGACAGCAGCAGAAAGTCAAACGGAGAATTCAGAGCACCAAGGGGTTAAGCAGAGTGCCAAAGGGTTAAACAAAGGAGTAGTCACCAGGCAGAGCAGGGTTCAGCAACAGGTAGTCAGTTCCATATTTTAGAGTGCCAAAGGGTTAAGCAAAGGAGTAGTCACCAGGCAGAGCAGGGTTCAGCAACAGGTAGTCAGTCCAATCTTTCAGAGTGTCGAAGGGTTAAGCAAAGGAGTAGTCACTAGGCAGAACAGGGTTCAGCAACAGGTAGTCAGTCTAATCTTTCAGAGTGCCGAAGGGTTAAGCAAAGGAGAAGTCACCAGGCAGATCAAGGTTCAGCAGCAGGCAAACAGTCCAAACGTATTACAAAAGTAATTAGAACACCCTATACTAGGGCAACTAAGAATAGAAGGAAGTTGTCTTAAATAGGTACAGGCTTGCGCCAATGAGGGTGCACAGAGGCAATTAGAGCTGCACTCAAAGCAACTACCTCATGGAGCCATTGCAATGGCCAGAGAAGCGGAGGTAGCAGAACTAGGGAAGCGGATGCAGCAGTATGTGTCAGTGTAATTTTTTTTTTTTTGCACAATTTAATCATCATCAAAAGCAATATTTAAGGGCCAGATTACGTGTGGAGTGCAAACATTTGTGAGCAAGCGAAAAGGGGTTTATCGCAGGTGTTTGTGCTCATCAGGCTTATCACTGGTATTACGAGTTGATAGTAAATGCGATCGCTTGAGCACAATCGTGATTCAGGCTAATATGATTACCGTGATGTCAGAGCTCAGGTTAACTGTTTCAGAAAACAAAAAAGTGTCACAAAACACATCAAAAATACATTACAAAGTACATTTGGCTTCAGAATCCGGTACTTCAGCTTTAATATGACGTCAGACACTAGTCAGTAAAACTCGGTAGCATGAGATATTTCTATGCTTTGCTAGCAGTTTCTGCTTATTGGAGTACCGGATTATGACAACAGATGGCTTCATCAAATTTAAGTTATCCTTCATCTAAGTGAAATCGTTTCAAATTATCTTGGCGTTTACATCTGCCTTAGCTAGTTGGAGGCTTATTCTGTTAATGCAGCAGATTCCGCACGAGCCTTCAAGCTCGCTTGAAACAAAATTTAAGAAGCAGTTCATGGCTCCATGTACTAAGCAGCAAAAGCTGGTCCGGAGCCCTTGCAGGCAGGTTCGCATATGGCTGCTGCTTCTTACACTCTACGCCACCTCTGAGGTGGCAAGGTGAAATCACCAAAAGCTTGCTTGCTTTCTGTGATTGACAGTCCCTTCTCTCACACGATTGGTCATACAAGAGAAGGGGCGAGCTTTACACGCTCGCTTGAGCGTGTAATGATACACAGGGCAGCGAATCCTGTTTGTCTGCTGCCTGTATGTAGTGAAGGCGAGCGGACAACTTCTCGAGTTGAGAAGCTTGTCTTCTCACTGCTTAGTACATGGGGGGCCTTAAAGGGACAGTAAACCTAAAATATAATGTTGCAGAATTATATAACATTATATTAGTGCTATCGTTATTAAACCTTAGATTCCCTTTTAATTTATTTTTTTTAAATATGCCAGTTTTTCAGACCCGCTCTCTGTACTCTGCTGAGAGGGTCTGTTTTTATTCCACAGCGCATTGGGCCAGCTGTATAGTCACAGCCCGGCCCGACCGCGCCATAACACTAAGTGCAGCTCGCTCCTGCTCTGTCTGTATGTTTAAGTGGGGAACTTAAACAGTATGAAGTAAAAGAGGTTTTTCAGTGGTCATATACCAAAATAAAAGGGGAAGTAGAAAGGTTTGCAAAATTCATCTCAGCTAAGAAAGAAAGAAAAAGAGATAGAGATGTAACTCATTATGCAAACAAAAAAGTCAGTACGTGGAACCAGAATAAAACAGCTGGTATTGACTCTGAGAATGTGAAACTGATGCTGACATTTCAGATGAAGAAGTCCTAGAAGAGACCTAGACCCATTTTGATAAAAAAGATAACTCCTCATGGTAATAATGAGATTGTTCCTTTAGGCAGAGAACCCACAGAGGGAGGGGAAAAAGGCCAATAACAAGGAAACAAGTCAAATTCAATCAGAAACCCCTGAACAAGAAAAAATCAACCAGTTGATAAATATAATTAATCTTTCAGACAGAACACTCACAAATGCTCACATTTCTGTCCTCAAAAAGGGTCTCTCATTTGTACCTACACACACCATAGACAAGTTTGAAGCCATTAAAGATGTTCATCTGTTTACTCGCAAGATACTGCTCAATAAATATTTCTCTAATAATACAGAGATTGAAGCCTTAGATAAAGCTGATACTGCAGCTATTAATGATTTAATTTCTTTATTAGAAGAGTCAACTGAGGATAATGCTGAAGACACACATATAGATACTAGTTGGCGCAATGTTTTAAAATCCAAATCACACTTTGTAACTGCAAGTAGTACCTCACACAATACAGTATCCTTTATGGATCTGATATGTAAAGATATACTTGCTTTATCTGAAGATTGAGAGATAATATATAATAATCTAACAAATGTGGAAAAACAAGCCCTTAAAGTACTAACACAATGGACAGACATTCAGATTAAACAAAGTGACAAAGGTGGTAACTAGTGATGTCACGAATTGTTCGCCAGCGAATAGTTCCTGGCGAACATAGCTTGTTTGCGTTCGCAACGGCGGGCGAACATATGCGATGTTCGATCCACCCCCTATTCGTCATCATTGAGTAAACTTTGACCCTGTATCTCACAGTCTGCAGACACATTCCAGCCAATCAGCAGCAGACCCTCTGTCCCAGACCCTTCCAGTTCCTGGACAGCAGCCATTTTAGATTCATTCGGAAGCTGCATTCTTAGTGAGAGGAGGGATAGTGTAGCTGCTGCTGATTTAATAGGGAAATTGATAGCTAGGCTAGTGTATTCAGTATCCACTACAGTCCTGAAGGACTCATCTGATCTCTGCTGTAAGGACAGCACCCCAAAAAGCCCTGTGTAATCTAATTGCAGTTGCCTGCCTGCCAAGCCACTTGCCCAGTGCCACCACTCATATCTGGTGTAACAGTAGTGTAAATTTAAAAAAAAAAAAAACTTTTTTGACTGTGAAACATCAGTCTGCTTGTGTAATCTAATTGCAGTTGCCTGCATGCCAGCTTGTGTGCCAGGCCCACTTGCCCAGTGCCACCACTCATATCTGTTGTAACAGTAGTGTAAATTTAAAAAAAAAAACTTTTTTGACTGTGAAACATCAATATGCTAGTGTAATCTAATTGCAGTTGCCTGCCTGCCAGCGTGTGTGCCAGGCTCACAGCGTATACTGTGCCCACATGCCCAGTGCCACCACTCATATCTGGTGTAACAGTAGTGTAAATTTAAAAAAAACAAAAACTTTTTTGACTGTGAAACATCAGTCTGCTTGTGTAATCTAATTGCAGTTGCCTGCCTGCCAGCGTGTGTGCCAGGCCCACTTGCCCAGTGCCACCACTCATATCTGGTGTAACAGTAGTGTAAATTAAAAAAAAACTTTTTTGACTGTGAAACATCAGTCTGCTTGTGTAATCTAATTGCAGTTGCCTGCCTGCCAGCGTGTGTGCTAGGCCCACTTGCCCAGTGCCACCACTCATATCTGGTGTAACAGTAGTGTAAATTTAAAAAAAAATCTTTTTTGACTGTGAAACATCAGTCTGCTTGTGTAATCTAATTGCTGTTGCCTGTCTGCCAGCGTGTGTGCCAGGCCCACTTGCCCACTGCCCCCACTCATATCTGGTGTAACAGTAGTGTAAATTTAAAAAAAAAAAAACTTTTTTGACTGTGAAACATCAGTCTGCTAGTGTAATCTAATTGCAGTTGCCTGCCTGCCAGCGTGTGTGCCATACTCACAGCATATACTGTGCCCACTTGCCCAGTGCCACCACTCATATCTGGTGTAACAGTAGTGTAAATTTAAAAAAAAAAACTTTTTTAACTGTAAAACATACCTGATGTTTTAAAGCACGTTATTCCAAACAATCTAGGATTGTTAGGTGATTTATGCCCTTTATGGCTTAAAAACAGATTCTGCATCAACTATGTAATTTTCCATGGGAGTTTTGCCATGGATACCCCTCCGGCATGCCACAGTCCAGGTGTTAGTCCCCTTGAAACAACTTTTCCATCATATTGTGGCCAGAAAGAGTCCCTGTGGGTTTTAAAATTTGCCTGCCTATTGAAGCCTATGGTGGTTCGCCCGGTTCGCCCGTTCGCAAACAGTTGTGGAACTTCGAGTCTGCCGTTCGCGAACGCAAAATTTTAGGTTCGTGACATCACTAGTGGTAACATTGTCATATGGCCCAGCCATATGTATGTTAATGAGGATTTTACAGTAACCCTACAGAAACATTTCTCAACCAGTATAATACATTAATTAGCTCTGCCCTCTCTGAAGGTATAATTCATACCTTCAGAGAGGGCTTATTTTTCCAGTCAAACAACTTAAGGTAGCGACCCTTTATTTATTGCATAAAATACACAAAAATCTGTCATGCCCCCCTGGGCAGACCCATTGTCTCGGGTATTGGGTTGCTGACCGAGAGAGTGAGTAAATATGTTGATGCAAGACTTCAATATACTGTAGACTCATTGCCATCCCAGACAAGAGACATGATGCACATATTGAATAAAATTGACACAATCTCATAAACCCCCAATTCCATCCTAGTGAATTGTGATGTAGAGTCACTATATACTAGTGTTGATTAAAAATGGGGATGTAAGGCATTATCACACTTTTTCCTAAAAGTTTATTCCATGCCTGATGAGACCAAGGGATTCTTTGTGGACTTATTGGAATTCATATTAAGACATAATTATTTTGTCTTTGATGATAAATGTTATCTTCAAATGTGCGGCACAGCGATGGGGACGTCTTGTGCCCCAACTTATGCTAATATATACCTGGGCTGGTGGGAGGAAACTGTAGTGTTTCATGACACATTAATACATTTTGCCCTAAACATCACCCACTGGTCCAGGTACATGATGATATCTTCTTTGTGTGGGACGGCTCTAAAGAACTCTTACAGGAATTTATTTCATTATTAAATATGAATCCCTTTGGTCTGTATCTCACCATGGCAACTGATGAAACTAAAAAAGAATTGTTGGACTTAACTATTAAAAAGGTTGACAACCATCTGGAATCGGACACATACAGAAAACCCACATCAACCAATAATATTCTATGTGCAGATAGTTATCATCACCCAAATGCTATTAAAAGTTTACCTATAGATATGAAAAGACCCTTTACACAAACAGGAGCAAGCTAGAGTAGGTAGCTGATGGTATTCTCATAAAACTTTGGGGCTTGGTTAGGAGTCTGAAAATCATAACAATGGCCTAGATTTAGAGTTTGGCAGTAGCCGTGAAAACCAGCGTTAGAGGCTCCTAACGCTGGTTTTAGGCTACCGCCGGTATTTGGAGTCAGTCAGGAAAGGGTCTAACGCTCACTTTTCAGCCGCGACTTTTCCATACCGCAGATCCCCTTACGTCAATTGCCTATCCTATCTTTTCAATGGGATCTTTCTAACTCCGGTATTTAGATTCGTGTCTGAAGTGAGCGTTAGAAATCTAACGACAAAACTCCAGCCGCAGAAAAAAGTCAGTAGTTAAAAGCTTTCTGGGCTAACGCCGGTTCATAAAACTTTTAACTACTGTGCTCTAATGTACACTAACACCCATAAACTACCTATGTACCCCTAAACCGAGGCCCCCCACATCGCCGCCACTCTAATAATTTTTTTTAACCCCTAATCTTCTGACCGCCACCTACGTTATACTTATGTACCCCTAATCTGCTGCCCCTAACACCGCCGACCCCTATATAATATTTATTAACCCCTAATCTGCCGCCCCCGCTATCGCTGACCCCTGCATATTATTATTAACCCCTAATCTGCCGTCCGCACGCAGCCGCCAGCTACATTATAGCTATGTACCCCTAATCTACTGCCCCTAACACCGCTGACCCCTATATTATATTTATTAACCCCTAATCTGCCCCCTCAATGTCGCCTCCACCTGCCTACACTTATTGACCCCTAATCTGCCGAGCGGACCGCACCGCTACTATAATAAAGTTATTAACCCCTAATCCGCCTCACTCCCGCCTCAATAACCCTATAATAAATAGTATTAACCCCTAATCTGCCCTCCCTAACATCGCCGACACCTAACTTCAAGTATTAACCCCTAATCTGCCGATCGGAGCTCACTTCTACTCTAATAAATTGTTTAACCCCTAAAGCTAATTCTAACCCTAACACCCCCCTAAGTTAAATATAATTTTATTGTAACGAAATAAATTAACTCTTATTAAATAAATTATTCCTATTTAAATCTAAATACTTACCTGTAAAATAAACCCTAATATAGCTACAACATAAATTATAATTATATTATAGCTATTTTAGGATTAATATTTATTTTACAGGCAACTTTGTATTTATTTTAACCAGGTACAATAGCTATTAAATAGTTAAGAACTATTTAATAGCTAAAATAGTTAAAATAATTACAAAATTACCTGTAAAATAAATCCTAACCTAAGTTACAATTAAACCTAACACTACACTATCAATAAATTAATTAAATAAAATACCTACAATTAAACCTAACACTACACTATCAATAAATTAATTAAATACAATATCTATTCATTCGTCGGTAGTCCGTCGGGCCAGCAGGATGTTCCGCGTCGGAGGTCTTCAAGATGAACATGGATCCGGAAGAAAGAAGATTGAAGATGACGTTGATAGAAGACTTCAACCAGATCATGGACCTCTTCAGCTCCCGCTTGGATGAAGACTTCAGCCGGATCATGGACCTCTTCAGCTCCCGCTTGGATGAAGACTTCAGCCGGATCATGGACATCTTCAGCCCTCCGCTTGGGCTTGTATCAAGACATTGGAGGAGCTCTTCTGGATCGATCGGTGAACCTGGTATGGTGAAGATAAGGTAGGAAGATCTTCAGGGGCTTAGTGTTAGGTTTATTTAAGGGGGGTTTGGGTTAGATTAGGGGTATGTGGGTGGTGGGTTGAAATGTTGGAGGGGGTATTGTATGTGTTTTTTTTACAGGCAAAAGAGCTGAATTCTTTGGGGCATGCCCCGCAAAGGGCCCTGTTCAGGGCTGGTAAGGTAAAAGAGCTTTGAAATTTAGTAATTTAGAATAGGGTAGGGCATTTTTTTTTTATTTTATTAGGGGGCTTTGAGTAGGTGTAATTTATTGATAGTGTAGTGTTAGGTTTACTTGTAGGTAATTGTAGGTATTTTATTTAATTAATTTATTGATAGTGTAGTGTTAGGTTTAATTGTAACTTAGGTTAGGATTTATTTTACAGGTAATTTTGTAATTAATTTTGTAATTATTTTAACTATTTTAGCTATTAAATAGTTCTTAACTATTTAATAGCTATTGTACCTGGTTAAAATAAATACAAAGTTACCTGTAAAATAAATATAAATCCTAAAATAGCTATAATATAAATATAAATTATTGTAGCTATATTAGGATTTATTTTACAGGTAAGTATTTAGCTTTAAATAGGAATAATTTATTTAATAAGAGTTAATTCATTTCGTTAGATTTAAATTATATTTAACTTAGGGGGGTGTTAGTGTTAGGGTTAGACTTAGCTTTAGGGGTTAATACATTTATTAGAATAGCGGTGAGCTCCAGTCGGCAGATTAGGGGTTAATATTTGAAGTTAGGTGTCGGCGATGTTAGGGAGGGCAGATTAGGGGTTAATACTATTTATTATAGGGTTAGTGAGGCAGATTAGGGGTTAATAACTTTATTATAATAGCGGTGCGGTCCGCTCGGCAGATTAGGGGTTAATAAGTGTAGGCAGGTGGAGGCAACGTTGTGGGGGGCAGATTAGGGGTTAATAAATATAATATAGGGGTCGGCGGTGTTAGAGGCAGCAGATTAGGGGTACATAGGGATGATGTAAGTAGCGGCGGTTTACGGAGCGGCAGATTAGGGGTTAAAAATAATATGCAGGGGTCAGCGATAGCGGGGGCGGCAGAATAGGGGTTAATAAGTGTAAGGTTAGGGGTGTTTAGACTCGGGGTACATGTTAGAGTGTTAGGTGCAGACGTAGGAAGTGTTTCCCCATAGACAACAATGGGGCTGCGTTAGGAGCTGAACGCGGCTTTTTTGCAGGTGTTAGGTTTTTTTTCAGCTCAAACAGCCCCATGGTTTTCTATGGGGGAATCGTGCACAAGCACGTTTTTGAAGCTGGCCGCGTCCGTAAGCAACTCTGGTATCGAGAGTTGCAGTGGCGGTAAATATGCCTGTACGCTCCCTTTTTGGAGCCTAACGCAGCCATTCTGTGAACTCTCAATACCAGAGCTATTTAAAAGGTGCGGCCAGAAAAAAGCCAGCGTTAGCTACGCAGGTCGTTACCGACAAAACTCTAAATCTAGGCCTATGTTATTTAAAACTAAGCAAAACTAAGAGGTGGAGCTTGGCAGCAACTGAAGCAGAAGCAATTTTGCAAAGCTCTGAGCAAAAATTACCATTTAATAGTCATTTAGGGCACAAATCAGGGGTAAATTGGTTAAAAAAAACCCTTGATACACAAGCCACACAGTCCCAGTCAGCCCATAACTGATTTTGGGCAGCTTTGAGAGATTTTGCAGCCCACCCAGAAAACAGAACCAGAAAATTTCTAGGAAAGCCCGCGGCCTAGTCTGGGTGGGCCAGCTGCATTAAAGACAACAAAGGCATCAGAAACCTCACCAAAAGTGGATGATAAGTGGAGAAACACATTGGAAGACCAATAGGGGTAAGAATATAAATATTTTATTGCCTAATAAGAGCGATAAACGCTTCAGAGACTATACTTCAAAACGGAGGGACTTATATTTAATTCCACACTCTGGATCAATAAACTTTAACATTAAGGGTAATCTGTGACTGCAATAACACATTATAGAATTGAATCTGACAGCTGTGAGGCCTGTATTATTCATCTGCAAGAAATATTAGAGGCGGGAAAAACCGCCATCTTTACCCTCAGCTCCTCTGACCCTGGGGAGCAGAGCCATGCTTGTGAAATTGTACATTTAAATTACAATATCTGAATGGGTGTGTTCCACAGCTGAGACCTAAGACCAGCACTTTGCCACCTTCCCTATACCTGGGCTTTTTATCCTGGAAGTCTGGGATACCGTGGGAGGCACAACACACAGGCCTCAGTGCTGACACCCTATTGTCTTCAGATATTTCTCCTATCAATGATCAACCCAGCTTAAAGAGATGATACAACATTAAAATTCAATCCTGAATGTGGACTCAGTGGTTTTACCTTGTTAAGTATCTACCATAAAATAGTCCAAACTACCTTAGCACCTAGGCCCTCTGTGCTATATACTGCTTTCCTGTATTTCAAAAACTACCTGCCAGATACAATGAAAGGCCGGAACCAATCCATCAAAAACTGCCTATCAAGGTCTCAACTTAAAAAGAAACAGATTGCTTTGGATCTTGCTCCAGACACAGACTCACAACCTTCCTCCCCTAAAAGTCCTCCACCAACATCTGCTGTGGTCTCATCAAATAGAGAGATCCTGCAACAGATTAAACAACTATTCAAAGAAGAAATGAGAGCAGCCCTTTCTGAACTAAAGCAGGACCTTACAGATTTTGGAGACCGCACCGCCTGCCTGGAGGATAAAGTTGATGATATTTCTGACGAAATACCCAACCTTTAGTCAACAATACAGGTGCAACAGGAACAGATTCAGAAGCTGGAGGATTCCTTGGAGGACCTTGAGAACAGGTCCAGGAGATCAAATATCAGAATTTGCAATCTCCCCGAATCATACAGCAACCTGTCAGAAACCATCACAAATCTCTTTCAACAGATTCTCCCAAAGATAGATTCTTCTTTGCTATTCATGGATAGAGTACACAGGGCGCTATCTAAACCCCCAACCCCCTCAGCAGCAAGGGACGTGATCACCAAACTTCATTATTTTCATGCTAAAAACCAGATCATGCAAGCAGTGTGAAAACTACCTAAAATCACCTTTGAGGGCCACACGCTACAATTATACACAGCTCTTTCCCCGACATCCCTAAGGAGAAGAAGGGAACTCAAACCGATCGTATCAGTCCTCATTAAGGTGCAAATCAAATATTGATTGGGATTTCCATTTAAACTCCTCTTCATGCACAATAGAACTTCCTACTATTGCTCTTCTCTCCTGGAAGGACAAGCAATCCTGGCAAAGCTGAACCTGGAAAAGACTTCCTCAGAGGTTTCTTCCTCTCCCAAACTGCAAGGCAATAAGAAGGGAGTGGACGCCAGTTAATAGAAATGGAAACAACTCTAGACTTAGACAAGAGCCGGAGAGTCCTACATGAAGTAACTCATGCAAGTGACATGGGTCCTATTCTAATATGACTTAAGTTTACAGCCCTATTGTTCTGGGATTAAAATTTATAAGGTTACTCTCAAACACCTACACCCCATTGGGGGTTTGCCAAGTTTGGAATATCTTGGCATATTCAGCCTTTCCCTGTCCCTACCCACTCCACTGAGTCCACTACTTTATTAATTAAGAAAGGGTGACACTCGGTCCCCCTATGTTTTCAGGTTTTTCATCCTGATTTTCAGGTTGTTGGTTATTAAAGTTTAATGTTGTACTGCAGTTGCAGTTGTTTGCAAATAATACTAACTTCACTTTCCTCAGCAGGTTTTGTCCACAGGTCCATTCAGGTATGGAGTACCACATATTTCTAAATGGTCGTCAAGGTCCAATTTGTGTTATGTGTTCCAATGCTTTAGGTTCAGTTGTAATGCATTCAGATATGTATCATGGCTTTTTGTAAAACTTATTGGTCAATTTATGAGATCTACTGGAGTCCTTAACCAATTCACACCATGACACTTAATATACTTACACATAATGTGAGAGGGCTACACTCTAATATGAAACGTTGCAAGGCCATTACCACCTATAAGTCACTGAATGCACATGTTGTATTCATGCAAGAAACTCATTTTACCAAGTCCCTAACCCCTAGGTACTGGGACAAAGTGTATTCTCAACAATTCCATGCTACATGTTTTAAAAAGAAGTGTGGAGTCTCCATCCTTCTCCATGATAGCTTTAACTTTCAAGAAGATGAATCCTTTGTAGGTAAACAAGGTCGTTATATAATCCTAAGAGGTAGAATTCTTGACACCTCAGTAGTCATAGGCAATGTATATGCTCCAAATGACTCCCAGGCACCGTTCTTGTCCAAGATCAGTAAACTACTAAAACATTGGAAGTAATATAGATTAATTATTGGGGGCAATTTTAACCTTGTAGTAGACCCCAAACTAGATAGATCAAATAGTAATCCCCTTCTCAAGCCCGTACCAGTAGGAAAATCCTATATGATTTTTTGCTCGACCATAACTTGCTTGACAGTTAGAGGGCATATAATGGCAACTGTAAATACTTCACTTTTTATTCACCAGCTCACAAGGTATATTCACAAATTGATCACATTCTAGTTAGCCAAATTTTTACCACCACTGATTGTTGACTCTAACATTGTCACCATTGTCTGGTCTGACCACAACCTAGTTATAACTAAGCTCACAGGGTTAATAGACCCTCTGAGAAATAAAAGAAATAAAAGCCGGACCTTAAGAATCCTACTTTTGTTTGGGGAGCACTTAAGGCCTACATCCGGGGGCTCCTCAACAGAGAATCCAGCAATAAATCCAAACAATCTCACTCACTTATAAACAAACTTAAAGATGAAATAAAACAACTTCATACCCAACCCTGATCTGCCCATTACTCCGGGACACTTCAAACACTAAACTCCAAGAGGGCAGCGCTAGATGAGTTGCTATCTAGGGACGCGGCTCGATCACTTAAATTAATAGACACACAATATTTTATATATGCCAATAAGTTTGATAAGATGCTTGCACATAAATTAAAAGATTTAACGAGACTAACAACAGTTCCCCAAATCCAAAAACCCGATGGATCCACCTCCAACCACCCAAAAATAATTGCAGCCACATTTGCAACATATTATCAATCTCTATATGCCCTACCCCTGACCTCAAACAGCGATAGCTGTACAACCAACACTCCAAAATTTCTGCAGAGCTGTAGTCTGGCTAAACTGGATATAGACAATTTAGATAGCCTCAATGCGCTAATTACCCTGAACGAGGTCAGACTGACAATTAAAACTTAAAATATTACAAGGCACCTAGTCCGGATGGATATACAAGTATTTTCTATAAATTGTTTCTAGATGAAATAGGTCCCTCCCAAGTTAACACTTATAATCATATGCTGGAGGTTTGAGATGTCTCTGGAGAATTCTTAATGGCCCGAATATCAGTTATCCCAAAACCAGGGAAAAACAAACAACACTATAAAAACTATAGACCAATATAATTGATCAATCAGGATGTTAAGATCTTTTCTAAAATATTGGCCACTAGGCTTAACAAACTAAAGCCTAAACTTGTGCATCCGGATCAGGTGGGCTTTATTCTGAATAGGGAAGCCCCAGATAATGTCAGGAAAATAATAGACTTGATAGACTTTGCTAGTGTGAACAAGGTGCCTTCTCTGTTCCTGTCTCTTGATGCAGAGAAGGCATTTGACCATATATATTTGGATTATTTGGATGCAGTGTTGGTTAATATGGGTATAACAGGCAAATTTTGGACTGTAGTTTAGTCTATATGTTCACATCCCTCTGCCTATGTTAAAATAGCTGGATACAAATCAAAACCTATAAATATTGCTAATGGGACTATGCAGTGGTGCCCTCTCTCTCCATTGTTCTTTGCACTTTGCATTAAACCCCTTGCAGCCCATATTCGTTAAAATATTGATATAGCAGGGATATCTGTGAATTCTAAAGTACATAAGATAAGTCTGTTTGCGGATGATATCATCCTTTCAATCACTAACGGCTAGAATACAAATCTTGTGTTAGGGTTAAAAAGCAGCGTTGAGAGGTCCCAACACTGCTTTTTAACGCCCACTGGTTTTACGAGTCTGGCAGGTACAGGTGTACCGCTCACTTTTTTCCTGCCACTCGTGCATACCGCAAATCCCCTTACGTCAATTGTGTATCCTATATTTTCAATGGGATTTTCCTAACGCCGGTATTACGAGTCTTGGAAGAAGTGAGTGGTACACCCTCTCCTGTCAAGACTCCTACCGCATTTAAAAGTCAGTAGTTAAGAGTTTTATGGGCTAATGCTGTAACATAAAACTCTTAACTAAAGTGCTACAAAGTACACTAACACCCATAAACTACCTATTAACCCCTAAACCAAGGCCCCCCCACATCGCAAACACTATAATAACATTTTTAACACCTAATCTGCCGAACCGGAGATCGCCGCCACTATAATAAATGTATTAACCCCTAAACCGCCATACTCCAGTATCGCAAACACTAGTTAAATTTTATTAACCCATAATCTGCCGTCCCTAACATTGCCGACACCTACCTACATTTATTAACCCCTAATCTGCCGCCCACAATGTCGCCACCACTATATTAAATGTATTAACCCCTAAAACTAAGTCTAACCCTAAGTCTAACCTCCACAACTTAAATATAATTTAACATATATCTAAATAAAATTACTATTATTGAAAAAATTATTCCTATTTAAAACTAAATACTTACCTATAAAATAAACCCTAAGCTAGCTACAATATAAATAATAGTTACATTGTAGCTATCTCAAGGTTTATTTTTATTTTACAGGCAACTTTGTATTTATTTTAACTAGGTACAATAGTTATTAAATAGTTATTAACTATTTAATAACTGCCTAGTTAAAATAAAGACAAATTTACATGTAAAATAAAACCTAACCTAAGTTACAATTACACCTAACACTACACTATCATTAAGTTAATTACCTAAACTAACTACAATTAAATACAATTAAATTTAAAAAAATAATAAAATATTTAAAAAAAAACAAAACTAATTACACCTAATCTATTCCCCCTATTAAAATAAAAAAGCCCCCCAAAATAATAAAATAATAAAAAGCCCTACCCTATACTTAATTACAAATAGCCTTAAAAGGGCCTTTTGCAGGGCATTGCCCCAAAGTAATCAGCTCTTTTACCTGTAAGAAAAAATATGATACCCCCAACATTAAAATCCACTACCCACACACCCAACCCTACTCTAAAATCCCCCCAATCCTCCCTTAATAAAACCTAACACTAACCCCTTGAAGATCACCCTACCTTGAGACATCTTCACCCAACCGGGCAGAAGTGGTCCTCCAGAGGGGCAGAAGTCTTCATCCGATCCGGGCAGAAGAGGACCTCCAGATGGGCAGAAGCCTTTATCCAGGCGGCATCTTCTATCTTCATCCATCCGGAGCGGAGCGGGTCCATCTTCAAGTCAACCGACGCAGAGCATCCTCTTCCAATGACATCCAAATGAAGAATGAAGGTTCCTTTAAATTACGTCATCCAAGATGGCGTCCCTTGAATTTAGATTGGCTGATAGAATTAAGGTAGGAAAAATCCTATTGGCTGATCCAATCAGCCAATATGATTGAGCTTGCATTCTATTGGCTGTTCCAATCAGCCAATATAATGTGAGCTCAATCCTATTGGCTGATTTTTTCTACTATAATTCCGATTGGCTGATAGAATCCTATCAGCCAATCGGAATTCATGGGGCGCCATCTTGGATGACATTATTTAAAGGAACCTTCATTCTTCATTTGGATGTCTTTGGAAGAGGATGCTCCGCATCGGCTGGCTTGAAGATGGACCTGCTCCACTCAGGATGGATGAAGATTTCTGCCCCTCTGGAGGACCCCTTCTGCCCGGTTGGGTGAAGACGTTTCAAAGTAGGGTGATCTTCAAGGGGTTAGTGTTAGGTTTTATTATGGGGGGATTGGGTGGGTTTTAGAGTAGGGTTGGGTGTGTGGGTGGTGGGTTTTAATGTTGGGGGTATTGTATTTTTTCTTACAGGTAAAAGAGCTGATTACTTTGGGGCAATGCCCCGCAAAAGGCCCTTTTAAGGGCTATTTGTAATTTAGTATAGGGTAGGGCTTTTTATTATTTTGGGGGCTTTTTAATTTTATTAGGGGGATTAGATTAGGTGTAATTTGTTTGTAAAAAAAATATATATATTTTATTATTTTTTGTAATTTGGTGTTTGTTTTTTTTCGCACTTTAGTTTATTTAATTTAATTGTAGTTAGTTTAGGTAATTAATTTAATGATAGTGTAGTGTTAGGTATAATTGTAACTTAGGATAGGTTTTATTTTACAGGTAAATTTGTCTTTATTTTAACTAGGTAGTTATTAAATAGTTAATAACTATTTAATAACTATTGTACCTAGTTAAAATAAATACAAAGTTGCCTGTAAAATAAAAATAAACCCTGAGATAGCTACAATGTAACTATTAGTTATATTGTAGCTAGCTTAGGGTTTATTTTATAGGTAAGTATTTAGTTTTAAATAGAATTAATTTATTTAATTGTATTAATTTTATTTAGATTTATTTAAAATTATATTTAAATTAGGGGTTTGTTTGGGTTAGGGTTAGACTTAGGTTTAGAGGTTAATATATTTATTATAGTGGCAGCGACATTGGGGCAGCAGATTAGGGGTTAATAAATATAATGTATGGTTGGGCGATGTTAAGGCTGCAGATTAGGGGTTAATACATATAATGTAGGTGGCGGCGGTGTCCAGAGAGGCAGATTAGGGGTTAATAATATAATGTAGGTGGCGACGATGTCGGGGATGGCAGATTAGGGGTTAATAAGTATAAGATTAGGGGTGTTTAGACTCGGGGTTCATGTAAGGGTGTTAGGTGTAGACATAAAATGTATTTCCCCATAGGAATCAATGGGACTGCGTTAGGAGCTGAACGCTGCTCTTTTGCAGGTGTTTGTTTTTTTTCAGCCGGCTCTCCCCCATTGATTCCTATGGGGAAATCGTGCACAAGCATTGAGTATGGTATTGAGGTGAGATGTGGAGCTAAATTTTGCTCTCCGCTCACTTTAAAAAAAAAACGTAATACCAGCGTTGTCTGTAGGGGAGCGGTGAGGGAAAACTGCTTGTTACCACCGCACCCCTTTTACCGCAAAACTTGTAATCTAGGTGTATGCCTTTATTGTCCCTCCCCCTAATTTACTCTTCTATTGCCCAGTTTGCTATAATCTCAGGATATAACATTAATAACAATAAATGTGAAGCTATCAGTGTGCATCTACCACCACATACTAAAAAACTGGTAGAGATCAATTTTTCCTTTTCCTGGTCAGAAAAAGGTATGCAATATCTGGGAGTATCTCTTTCAGGCAGAGTAGATTCCCTGTATCAAAACGACTATCAACCTATTTTGTCCCAAATAAGAATCCTACTGCAGAAATGGGGAAAAATGAAACTTTTGCTATATAGTCGAATAATTGGAGTCAAAATGTCGATACTCACAAAATTACTATATTTGTTTAGATCCCCCTCGGTCTAGGTCCCTGCCCAAGTCCTTAATAAACTCCAAAAAGCCGTTATCATTTATTTGGCAGGGAAGGCGATCCAGAACTAATAGACGCACTTTGTGTAGGGGTAGAGGGGGAGGAGGCATGGGATTACCAGATCTTCTAACTTACTATTATGAAGCACGGTTAGCCCAAACATCACTATGGTATAACAAAACAGATATCATTCAATGGGTCCAGCTAGAATCTGATATGTGCAAAATTTTTTGTGTGCAGATATTTGTGAACAGGTAAATAGTAAAGCAAAATTCAGCTGGCGTAACTATTCACTCCTAAATTGGAGTCCCACTTTTCGCGGGATGCACTTAGCTGTAAAGATATTATATCCAATCCAACAATCCTGCTTAGTAGACAGATCTTACGTGCAGAGGTAATCCATACCACATCCACAACACATATAGTATAAATAACAGTTGTGAGATATACTTAATAATGCACAATGGCATGGAGCCAGGTAAGTATCGTATCACTCACCCTCCTTGTATGTACCGGTATTCGTGCCTCTGTCACACACACAACAGGTGAGTATTGCTGTTGTAGGCTGTTCTGAACTCCGGAACTATTCAGGCTCTCCTGAACCCGTAGCAAAGCAAAAATTGTAAGTCTAAAACAGATTCACAGTTCCAGGGTAGAAAGGAGAGAGAGAGGTGAGGTTTCCAGTATGTTAAAACATGTACTTTATTGATATATCTTAAAACAAACCGGCACAGCAAACAGTGAAATCCTTCTGCTGACGCGTTTCCTGCCTCACTGGCAGTTCATCAGAGCATACGGATAGTAACTTACACAGCTGTTAAATCACTTGCAACAATGTATATCAGACCAATCAGAAACAAGTCATCTGAGGAAACTTACACACCTAAAACTAGTGTTCATTTAACCCTTGATAGTACAAGACTTAATAGTTATAAATTAACGATTAGTCAAACAATGAAATTCTATACATTTGTAATTGAAAAACAGACTTTAAAATTGAAAAAATATTTTAAAAGCATTTGAATTGGGATACGATCATGGAATGTTTCCATCACAACAAAGAAAAAGTGGATTTTATTTAACAGACTCTGGCACTTAGGTATAACTATCCAGATTCGTCTGCACGCTTAAAGAGACAAAGAGGGACTAAGCCCGATACAATAATGTTAGAAAAATATATAAATATATATATATCTGAATAGCATGCCTGTGGACTATTTTCCAAGTATAAAAGATAAATACTAATTATAATAGCAAGTCTGCAGGCATAATTCTAAAGATATAGTCATAAATATAGCGTGTCATATTTTTTTATATATATAAGAATATAAGACAAAATGGCAGAAATAATCTATATAGAATGGTATTAATGTATGCACAGAATCTATTCTAGGACAATATTCCTAAACAATAATTAATGTGTGTTTGGTCTTAAGCACCTGAGGTCTGGTAAATTCCTAGATCAAGAAACTTAGAATGAAGCTTCCTTCTCTATAGGTGAACATATTAGTCACAACAACAAATGATACACATCTAAAGAAAAACAGAGAGTGAAATCTTTATAATGACAAACAATGACAGATTAGCCAATAGTAATCTATTTGTCAATGAAAAGTTTCACGTCACTGATTTTGTTTATTCCACAAGGGTAACCAGTCTTAAGTGTATAGATCCAAAAGATCTCTCTTTTACTCAGGGCATGGTACCTATCACCTCCTCTAACTCCCAAAGAGACTTGTTCTATGCCTTGGAACTTAAAATGCTTCAATCTATTTTCGTGTTGGAAAAAATGCTTAGCAACTGGTGTCTTAGGGGTCTCAGCCTCTAGGGACAGTAGATGTTCCCTAATTCTGTCTTTCAGATTCCTAGAGGTGAGACCCACATACTGAAGCTTACAGAACATGCATGTTACAAGATAAACTACAAAAGTTGAATTGCAGTTTATCTTGTCCTTTATTCTATATGTCTTACCAGTGTTGGTGGATTTGAATGCGTCTCCTATAATGACATATTCACAAGTTTTGCACGGTTTTCCTCCACATTTGTGAAACCCTACATTAGTAGGTAACCACTGACTAAGTGTGACTGTTTCCAGAATTTAATTTTGGTCCAAAGTTTTTTCTTAGGTCATCTCCAATGGTGTCAGATCTACTAGCGATAAAATTACAATTTTTAGAAATGTCTTGAAGATCTATATCTCTCTCAAGTAGTGGTAGTCTGGTTTTAATTATGCTGCATACCTCACTAAACTGTTTACTATATCTAGTGATAAAGTTAACGCCTTCTCTCTTTTTGCTTTTATTATCTGTACTTGTTTTATCTTTCAATAGTTCTTTTCTATTGAAAGTGGACACCAAAGTTGATATTTCTTGCAATTTAGTTTCTTCATATCCTCTATCAATCAGACGTTTCGTTAGGCTATCTGCATGTTTCCAATAATCTTGTAAATTTGTACAATTTCGTCTGAGCCTAATGTATTGTCCCTTAGGTATACCTTTCTTAAGATGCCCTGGGTGTGAGGAGTCAGCTCTCAGAATCGTATTTCCGCTGATCTCCTTCCTATACACTTCTGTAATCAACTCACTGTTATTGTGTTTTAGGAGTACATCCAGGTAAGGTATACTAGTGTCTGATGTACTATAGGTGAACCTTAAATTTTGGTCATTGAGGTTAATGAACTCAACAAATTGCTCAAGTAATTTGATGTCGCCGTCCCAGATCAGAAGAACATCATCTATGTAACGTGTGTACAGTGTTATGTTCCTCTGAAAGGGATTGCAGACATCAAAAATTTTCATCACTTCAAAGTTGGCTAGAAAGAGGTTTGCATACGAGGGGGCGAATTTCGCCCCCATCGCTGTACCCCTCAGCTGTAGAAAAAACTCCCCATTGAATATGAAATAGTTTCTATTCAGTAGAAAGTTAATAGCCTGTAAGATATAGTCTATAAGCTTATCTTCATAGCCTGAATACCTCACGAGCATATTTTGTATAGCTTTAATGCCCAGAGTGTGTGGGATGCAAGAGTAGAGTGAGACCACATCTATTGTCACAAGATGATAGTCTTCACTCACTTTACATCTTGCAATAGTCTGATTAGATGTTTAGTGTCCCTGAGGAAGCCTGGTAATGCTTGTACGATGGGCTGTAGTTGTGCATCTACCCATTGTCCAAGCCTTTCCCCCAGGGAGCCAATAGCAGAAATTATGGGTCTCCCTGGGGGAGTCTCGAGGGATTTGTGTACCTTCGGTAAGTATTTAAAAACAGGTACCCTAGGATTCTCTTCAAAAATGAATTCACTAGTTTTAGTAGACAGAATAGAATTTTCCATTCCTAAGTCTAGGAAGTGTTTTAATTCCCTTTGAAACTTGATTGTAGGGTTAAATGTTAGTTTTTTGTAAGTTTCACTATCCCCTAATTGTCTATAAGCCTCAGTAAGATAATCTTTTACGTTTAATACTACAATAGAGCCGCCCTTGTCAGAGTCAACAATTGTTATGTCTTTATTATTTTTAAGACGTTTTAATGCATGTAATTCTTTGTTACTCAGATTTTTATACCTGTGTGAGTCATTACTGTCGTTACTATTTACTTTTTTATGTAACGACACCAAATCTTGCTCTAAGATAGAGTGAAACAATTCTATAATATCATTCCTAGCTTGGACAGGATAGAAGTCACTTGGTCTGTGTTCTTTGATTATTTGCTGTTTATTCACTCTGTTATCAATGTTTGTGGTATTACTTTGTAACTCACATAGGGATACTATGTCACACAGATCATTGAAATTACAGTTATCGCTTAAATTGACATTAACCCTTTGCGTGTCACAAGGTAAATCTGACATACTCAAATTTTTAAAATGCTTTCTCAGTGTTATCTTTCGCACAAATTTATTGATATCAAGAATTGTATCAAACAAATTAAAGTCTCTTGCTGGTGAAAAGCCTAGTCCCTTGGTGAGAACTGAAACCTCATGTTCATCCAACTTGGTGGAAGACAGGTTAATTATTTGCCGCTTGCATAACTCTTCTTCTTCCACTGTGTTCTGCGGCTGGAACTGTGAATCTGTTTTAGACTTAGAATCTGATATGGTTATGATTCACCCAATTTATAAATTACTTTGGTCTAGCAGGCCTTCCAGGCCTTCAAACTGGAAGACTTTTTTTTATCTAGCTCACACACTGTCTCACTATGGGATTCCCTGACCATGAAGTTTAAACTACTTTCAGAGAAATCCAGAGTAGTGATGTCCTGAACTGTTCGCCCGCGAACGGTTCACAGCGAACATAGCTTGTTCGCGTTCGCGTTTGTGGGCGAACACATGGCGATGTTCGATCCGCCCCTATGTGTCATCATTGAGGAAACTTTGACCCTTTATGTCACAGCCGCCTGACACATTGGAGCCAATCAACATCAGAAACTCCCTCACAGACCCTCCCAGCTACTCGGAATCCGCCATTTTAGACTCATAACGACCTTGCTTTCTTAATGAGAGGACGTGTTGTGTTTTTGCTCCTGACATTAATAGGAAAAACATAGCTAGGCTAGTGTATTTACAGTCCAGAAGGACTCCACTCATCTCTGCTGCAAGCACAGCACCCCAAAAAGCCCTTTTTAGGGCTATATTTCGTGCCGTTTTTTTTTTTTTTTTTTTTATTAGCATTTGCCTGGCTTTCAGCTGTGTGTTTAAGGCAAACAGCATATGCTGTGATTACTGCCACCACTGATATCTCCCTAACAACATTAGTTTAAATTTAACTAACCAAAAAATTAAATTATTTTGCTAGTGTAATTTTGTTTCATTTTCTATCAGGCCTGTGTCACACAGCATATACTCTGGTTCATTGCTCTGTGCCAGCCAGCAGCCACCAGTGTTAATATCCGTTTATAACATTATTTTAAATTTAAAAAAAAACTAAAAAAATATTTTGCTAGTGTAATCTAATTACATTTACTATCAGGCCTGTGGCTGTCAGGCTCACTCAGCATTAATATACCTCATTTTTTTTCAGTCTTTTGGTTAATTGGTCTGTGCCAGGCAGCCACCCAGCACTCATATCTTCTTCACCTTAACCCCTTAATGACAACTGACGTACCAGGTACGTCATGCATTAACAAGCAGTTAATGACAATGGACGTACCTGGTACGTCAGTTGTCAAACAGAGTGCTGGAAGCGATCACAAATGCTTCCAGCAGCTCTGAGGGTATTGCAGTGATGCCTCGATATGGAGGCATCCTGCAATACCACTTTACAAGCCTCCGATGCAGAGAGAGCCACTCTGTGGCCCTGTCTGCACCGGTAGCGATAGTGCCAGTGTCCGCCGGGTGCACGATGCGCGTGTGCGTGCACGATGCGCGTGCACGATGCGCAAGTGTGCACGTGAGTGTGCATGTGCGTGTGCACGGGGCACGCGTGCACGTGCGCGCGCGTGCACGTGCACCCATTAGCCACACTGACACCAATGAATGAGGGCAGAAAGGGGAAAAAAAAGGGATTTTTTTAAAAAAAAAATATAAAAGGATCTGGGAGGGGGTGGGGGTGGGGGTATTGTGGGGGGCTGCTACACTACAAAAATAGTTTTTTAAGTAAAAAATAAAATAAAAATACTTTTTGGGGGGTTTTTGGGGCCAAACTGGGTACTGGCAGACAGCTACCAGTACCCAAGATGGCGGTAATTAGGTAGGGGAGAGGGTTAGAGAGCTGGAGGGGGGATCAGGGAGGTTGGGGCTAAGGCAGGGGTCCATCACAGCTAAAATACTTTATTATTTTTATTTAAAAAAAAACAAAACCTCTTTTATTTAGTACTGGCAGACTTTCTGCCAGTACTTAAGATGGCAGGAACAATTGTGGGGTGGGGGAGGGAAGAGAGCTGTTTGGGAGGGATCAGGGGGTGGGATGTGTCAGGTGGGAGGCTGATCTCTAAATTTAACCCTGCAAGCTCCCTACAAGCTACCTAATTTAACCCCTTCACTGCTGGGCATAATTAACGTGTGGTGCGCAGCAGCATTTAGCGGCCTTCTAATCACCAAAAAGCAACGCCAAAGCCATATAAGTCTGCTATTTCTGAACAAAGGGTATCCCAGAGAAGCTTTTACAACAATTTCTGCCATAATTGCACAAGCTGTTTGTAAATAATTTCAGTGAGAAACCTAAAATTGTGAAAAATGTTAAGTTTTTTTTTTTATTTGCTCGCATTTGGCGGTGAAATGGTGGCATAAAATATACCAAAATGGGCCTAGATCAATACTTGGGGTTGTCTACTACACTACACTAAAGCTAAAATTAACCCTACAAGCTCCCTACAAGCTCCCTAATTAACCCCTTCACTCCTGGGCATAAAACACGTGTGGTGCGCAGCGGCATTTAGCGGCCTTCTAATTACTAAAAAGCAACCCCAAAGCCATATAAGTCTGCTATTTCTGAAAAAAGGGGATCCCAGAGAAGCATTTACAACCATTTGTGCCATAATTGCAGAAGCTGTTTGTAAATAATTTCAGTGGGAAACCTAAAGTTTGTGACAAATTTTGTGAAAAAGTGAACTTTTTTTTTTTTTGATCGCATTTGGCGGTGAAATGGTGGCATGAAATATACCAAAATGGGCCTAGATCAATACTTTGGGTTGTCTTCTAAAAAAAAATATATACATGTCAAGGGATATTCAGGTATTCCTGACAGATATCAGGGTTCCAATGTAACTAGCGCTAATTTTGAAAAAAAGTGGTTTGGAAATAGCGAAGTGCTACTTGTATTTATTGCCCCATAACTTGCAAAAAAAGCAAAGAACGTGTAAACATTGGGTATTTCTAAACTCAGGACAAAATTTAGAAACTATTTAGCATGGGAGTTTTTTGGTGATTGTAGATGTGTAACAGATTTTGGGGGTCAAAGTTAGAAAAAGTGTGTTTTTTTCCATTTTTTCCTCATATTTTATTGTTTTTTTTTTAGTAAATTATAAGACATGATGAAAATAATGGTATCTTTAGAAAGTCCATTTAATGGTGAGAAAAACGGTATATAATATGTGTGGGTACAGTAAATGAGTAAGAGGGAAATTACAGCTAAACACAAACACTGCAGAAATGAAAATTGAAAAATGGTCCGGTCATTAAGGGGTTAATTTAAATATAAAAAAAAAAAGTTTAAATTTGTTTGATAGTGTAATCTAATATAATTTTCTATCCGGCCTGTGTGTTTTGCTGACATACAGAGCCTACTGTGTTTACTTGCTGCCCTCACTAGTCTATGAGCCACGACTCATATGTGTTTAACCTTTTTTTAATTTCCCCCCCAAAAAAATAATTTAAATAATTTTTCTAGTGTAATCTAATAGTATTTTCTATCAGGCGTGTGTGTATCTGACTTACAGAGCCTACTGTTTTTAATAGCTGCCCTTCCAAGGCTATCAGCCACGACTCATATGTATGTGCTTAACCTTTTTCTTTAAATTCCCCAAAAAAAGTCTTTAAATCATTATGCTAGTGTAATCTAATTTTATTTTCTATCAGGCCTGTGTCTGTCTATCTGACTTACACAGCATACTGTTGTTAATTGCTGCCCTACGTAGCAGCCAGCCAGTGCGACCACTCATAGAGTCATATGTGCATTGCACTTCTTAACATAATTTTAATATTAAAATCTAAAATTTTAAAATATTTTGCTAGTGTAATCTAACTTAATTTTCTATCAGGCCTGTGTTTTTGTCACTTACACAGCATACTGTGTTAAATTGCTGCCCTACCTACCATCCACGACTCATATCTGCCAGCCTGTGTGCCAGGCCCAACTAGCCAATTAGTGGCACCAATCATAATTCTTCTAACAGTATATTAAAAAATAAAAATCATTATTTTTTGGACTGCAAATATTTAGTCTCCTAGTGCCATTGAATTTCATTTACCTCCTGCCTGCCACTGCCAGCCTTTTGTGCCAGGCCGTCTAGCCAACTATTTACACCAATCATAATTGTTGTCACAGACAGTATAGTTACTATTTAAAATTAAAAAAAAATTGATTGTTGATCTTAATCCTCAGTTTGCTCGTGCCATAGAATTGCACTTTTCTACTGCCTTCCAAGCCTGTGTGCCAGGCCTATTTGAAAAATATTTACACCAATCATATTTGTTGTCACAGTATTCTTAATAATTAAAAATTGAAATTTTTGGTAATAGTTGTTGTGAATCCTCAGTTTGCTGGTGCCATTGAATTGCACTTTCCTCCTGCCTTGCAGCCTGCTGTGTGCCATGTAGACCACCCGTAACAGGGATGAAAGTGCTAAGAATAGTACAAATTGAAAGAACCGAGTTAGCCATGGGTGTTAGTCTAAGACCACTCAGCTTTTTTTTGGGTTTGGGTGAAGCTAATCATGAAGGCCAGATAGACCTGCCACCATTTGGTGTTGTAACTGGTATTAAACTGCAAAGAACAGTAATACTTTACACAACCTACTTACCATGGGTCCCAGAGCATATGTTTGGTTATTATATTTTGTAAGGGTAATCATGCAGGCCATATAGACCTCCACCGATAGGGTGAGTATGAGTAACAGCTATTAAAATGCGAAGGACATTACCAATTAACACAACATAGTTACCATGGGTCGCAGACCAGGAGCAGATGTCTTATTATTATATTTTGTATGGGTAACCATCCAGGCCGTATAGACCTCACCAAATAGGGGGAGTTACAGAGATTAAAGTGCTAAGAATGGTAGTACTTAAAACACAACCTAGTTAAAATGGGTACCAGACTGCATGTCTTATTATTATATTTTTTCAGGGTAATCAGGCAGGCCATATAGAACACCCCCGATAGGGGGGGGGGGGACAGGAATTAAAGTGCTAAGAAAAGTATTAATTAACACAAGCTAGTTATCAGGGGTCCAAAACCGTGTGTCTTGATGTTATACTTTGTCAGTGTAATCATGCAGGCCATATAGACAGGGATTACAGTTATAAGAATAGTACTACTTAAACACAACCTAATTACCATGGGTCCAAGAAAAGATGTTTTATTATTATACTTTGTCAGGGTAATCATGCAGGCCATATAGAGCTCCAAGAAAAGGGGGGGTAAGAGGGATTCAAGTGAGAAGAAAAGTTTTACTTAACACAACAAAATTACCATGGGTCCCAGACCGCGTGTCTTGTTGTTATACTTTGTCAGGGTAATCATAACCGCCATATAGACCTCCACCAATAGGGGGAGTTACAGGGCTCAAACGGCTAGATTTGGTGTTTTGTCGGTAACGACCCGAAAAGCTAACGACGGCTTTTTTCTGGCCGCACCATAAAAATAACTCTGGTATTGAGAGTCCACATAAAGGCTGCGTTAGGCTCCAAAAAAGGAGCGTAGAGCATTTTTAACGCAACTTCAACTCTCGATACCAGAGTTGCTTACGGACGCGGCCAGCCTCAAAAACGTGCTCGTGCACGATTCCCCCATAGGAAACAATGGGGCTGTTTGAGCTGAAAAAAAACCTAACACCTGCAAAAAAGCCACGTTCAGCTCTTAACGCAGCCCCATTGTTTACTATGCGTAAACACTTCCTACGTCTGCACCTAACACTCTAACATGTACCCCGAGTCTAAACACCCCTAACCTTACACTTATTAACCCCTATTCTGCCGCCCCCGCTATCGCTGACCCCTGCATATTTTTTAACCCCTAATCTGCCGCTCCGTAAACCGCCGCTACTTACATTATCCCTATGTACCCCTAATCTGCTGCCCCTAACACCGCCGACCCCTATATTATATTTATTAACCCCTAATCTGCTCCCCACAACGTCGCCTCCACCTGCCTACACTTATTAACCCCTAATCTGCCGACCGGACCTGAGCGCTACTATAATAAAGTTATTAACCCCTAATCCGCCTCACTAACCCTATATTAAATAGTATTAACCCCTAATCTGCCCTCCCTAACATCGCCGACACCTAACTTCAATTATTAACCCCTAATCTGCCGACCGGAGCTCACCGCTATTCTAATAAATGTATTAACCCCTAAAGCTAAGTCTAACCCTAACACTAACACCCCCCTAAGTTAAATATAATTTTAATCTAACGAAATTAATTAACTCTTATTAAATAAATTATTCCTATTTAAAGATAAATACTTACCTGTAAAATAAATCCTAATATAGCTACAATATAAATTATAATTACATTGTAGCTATTTTAGGATTAATATGTATTTTATAGGTAACTTTGTATTTATTTTAACCAGGTACAATAGCTATTAAATAGTTAAGAACTATTTAATAGCTACCTAGTTAAAATAATAATAAAATTACCTGTAAAATAAATCCTAACCTAAGTTACAATTAAACCTAATACTATACTATCATTAAATTAATTAAATAAAATACCTACAATTACCTACAATTAAACCTAACACTACACTATCAATAAATTAATTAAATACAATACCTACAAATAAATACAATGAAATAAACTAACTAAAGTACAAAAAATAAAAAAGAACTAAGTTACAAAAAATAAAAAAATATTTACTAACATTAGAAAAATATTACAACAATTTTAAACTAATTACACCTACTCTAAGCCCCCTAATAAAATAACAAAGCCCCCCAAAATAAAAAAAATGCCCTACCCTATTCTAAAATTAAAATAGAAAAGCTCTTTTACCTTACCAGCCCTGAAAAGGGCCCTTTGCGGGGCATGCCCCAAAGAATTCAGCTCTTTTGCCTGTAAAAAACAGGAACAGCCAATAGAATGCGAGCTCAATCTGATTGGCTGATTGGATCAGCCAATTGGATTGAACTTGATTCTGATTGGCTGATTCCATCAGCCAATCAGAATATTCCTACCTTAATTCCGATTGGCTGATAGAATCCTATCAGGCAATCGGAATTCGAGGGACACCATCTTGGATGACGTTCCTTAAAGGAACCGTCATTCTTCAGTTGGACGTCGCCGGAAGAAGATGGGTCCGCGGTGGAGGTCTTCAGGATGGAGCCGGTCGTCATCGGATGAAGATAGAAGATGCCGCTTGGATCAAGATGGTTGCCGGTCCGGATCGCCTCTTCTTCCCGGATAGGATAAAGACTTTGGAGCCTCTTCTGGACCTCTTCAGCCACCGGATGATGGATCGCCAGCCCCCGCTTGGGTTGGATGAAGATTTTAGAGCCAGGACAGATCGGTGATACCTGGTGAGGTAAAGACAAGGTAGGATGATCTTCAGGGGCTTAGTGTTAGGTTTATTTAAGCGGGGTCTGGGTTAGATTAGGGGTATGTGGGTGGTGGGTTGTAATGTTGGGGGGGGGGTATTGTATGTTTTTTTTTACAGGCAAAAGAGCTGAACTTCTTGGGGCATGCCCCGCAAAGGGCCCTGTTCAGGGCTGGTAAGGTAAAAGAGCTTTGAACTTTATTAATTTAGAATAGGGTAGGGCATTTTTTATTTTGGGGGTCTTTGTTATTTTATTAGGGGGCTTAGAGTAGGTGTAATTAGTTTAAAATTGTTGTAATATTTTTATTATGTTTGTAAATATTTTTTTATTTTTTGTAACTTAGTTCTTTTTTATTTTTTGTACTTTAGTTAGTTTATTTCATTGTAGTTATTTGTAGATATTATATTTAATTAATGTATTGATAGTGTAGTGTTAGGTTTAATTGTAGGTAATTATAGGTATTTTATTTAATTAATTTAATGATAGTATAGTGTTAGGTTTAATTGTAACTTAGGTTAGGATTTATTTTACAGGTAATTTTGTTATTATTTTAACTAGGTAGCTATTAAATAGTTCTTAACTATTTAATAGCTATTGTAAATGGTTAAAATAATTACAAAGTTGCCTGTAAAATAAATATTAATCCTAAAATAGCTACAATGTAATTATAATTTATATTGTAGCTATATTAGGATTTATTTTACAGGTATTTATCTTTAAATAGGAATAATTTATTTAATAAGAGTTAATTCATTTTGTTAGATTAAAATTATATTTAACTTAGGGGGGGTGTTAGTGTTAGGGTTAGACTTAGCTTTAGGGGTTAATACATTTATTAGAATAGCGGTGAGCTCCTGTCGGCAGATTAGGGGTTAATAAGTGTAGGCAGGTGGAGGCGACATTGTGGGGGGCAGATTAGGGGTTAATAAATATAAATAAATACAGGGGTCGGCGGTGTTAGGGGCAGCAGATTAGGGGTACATAAGTATAACGTAGGTGGCGGTCGGCAGATTAGGGGTTAAAAAAATGTAATCGAGTGGCGGCAATGTGGGGGGACCTCGGTTTAGGGGTACATAGGTAGTTTATGGGTGTTAGTGTACTTTAGAGTACAGTAGTTAAGAGCTTTATGAACCGGCGTTAGCCCAGAAAGCTCTTAACTACTGACTTTTTTCTGCGGCTGGAGTTTTGTCGTTAGATTTCTAATGCTCACTTCAGCCACGACTCTAAATACCGGAGTTAGAAAAATCCCATGGAAAAGATAGGATACGCAATTTACGTAAGGGGATCTGCGGTATGGAAAAGTCGCGGCTGAAAAGTGAGCGTTAGACCCTTTTTTGAGTGACTCCAAATACCAGAGTTAGCCTAAAACCAGCGTTAGGAGCCTCTAACGCTGGTTTTCACGGCTACCGCCAAACTCCAAATCTAGGCCAAAGTGCGAAGAACAGTACTACTTAACACAACCTAGTTGGTTCCAAGAACGCATGTTTAATTATTATACTTTATCAGGGTAATTATATATCTAACAAATCTATCTATTTCTCTTCTATCGATTCTATCTAACTATCAATCTATGTATATCTATCTATCCTATCTTTCAATCTATCTTCTGTCCGGGATGTTTTGAGACAGCCACTTTGGGAATGTTAGTTGATTTAGGCCCATTATGGCTTAAAAGCAGACTTTGCATAAACTATGTAATTTTCCATGGGAGTTTTGCCAGGGATCCCCCTCCAGCATGCGACAGTCCAGGTGTTAGTACCCTTGAAACAACTTTTCCATCACTATTGTGGGCAGAAAGAGTTCTTGTAGGTTTTAAAGTTCGTCTGCCTATTGAATTCAATTTAAGTTCGCGACATCACTAATCCAGAGCAACCCCTTTAGTGACTTTCTCCTCCACCCCAGAAAAGTCACTAGTGGGCTCCAGACTATATGGGCAAATAAGGGACTATATAGAATTGCAGACACATTGCGAAACCAATCCTTCATGGATTTTAAGACATATGTTGACCTTGGCGACCAAGACGGACCTTGTTGGTTTCATTATTTGCAGCTTAGGGCAAGAGTGGTTGAAGTTATAGGTAATTCGAGCAGGGAAGGCTCTACCTATCTAGAACATCTTTGTTTAGCCACCCACAGATTAAAAGGAACTATTTCTAGATTATATTTCATATTTAATAACCTATTAGCATCACCTAAACTTCCCTTTATGCTTAAATGGGGAGAAGACTTTAATTTTTCTTGGTCACTCGAGAAATGGAACAAACCATCCTTCACAGGGGCACCTCATTCTCCATTTGTGCACTTTAAAAAGAAAATTATATGAAGGTTGCATTTAGGTTGTACTTCCACCCTTCCAGATTACATGGTCCAGACTCGGGGGGGGGGGGGGAATTTTTCAAGAGGCTGTGATGAGAAAGGGACTTACCCTCATATGTGGTGGCATTGTCTTCATGTTTACAACATTTGGTCACAAACCTTAGAACTACTGAGTTCCATTTTCGACACTCCTATAAAATTAACACCCACACAGGCCCTTCTTCATGAACCCCTGCCTGGGTTGGGAAAATCAAGAAATAAACTCTTGTTCTTTATCTGTACATTAGTCAGATTAACTATAGCTCAATACTGGAAGTCAATAGTCCCAACCTTTCAGATTATTTTGAACAAAATAGCCTACTACTACCAAATGAGCAGTAATGCTGCCGACCTTTTAGACACTAAAGAGCGGTTCATCTCCATATGGGAACCGTGGATTATGTACTCAGAGTCTAGCACTAGAAGGCAATAAAATTGGTTTGCCTGTGCTATTTATTATTTACTATGGGTTAGATAATATTCTCGCTACTATACTGGAAGCACTGCTCAAAAGCAGATGCTAAAGCTGTATTCATAAGGTTTTGGTATCATGGTTGTTCATCATAGTTGAAGGTTTGATTAGTGGAAACCCCCTTTGAGTCGGGACAACAATGATGTGAAGGAGGCACTTTACTCTCTGACCTGGAGTGCATATTGTAATGACTAACTATTTTTCCTTCCATATGCCCTTGGCTGTAATCTGTTATCTATGACTGTGACCTGTACCTGTAAGATTAATTTACTGTTATATTACTGTTGTGATGTATACTCGAGGGACAAAATAATAAAAATCTTTTTCAATTATAAGTTTACCTATAGGTGAATACCTAAGGATACGCAGGAATAGTTCCATGTTGGAATCTTTTAATAAAGCAGCAATTGGCCTTAGAGCAAGACTCCTTCAGAGAGGTTACTCTAGAAAATCTTTAGCAAGAGCTTATAATAAAGCTCTCAACAGAAATAGGCAATAGCTATTAATGCCAAACTTACCCCCTCAGGTTTATATCCACATTTACCAGTCAGAGTAATCATATCTCCAACATAATACATAAACATTGGCATGTCCTACAAGCAGACGAACAATTACAGTCAGTCATCCCAGAATAGACACTCTTCACCTACAGGAGAGCAAATAATCTTAGTGATTGCCTGACCACTAGTCATTTTGACAGAAATGCAAAAAAACACCCATATACAAGGGGTCGATTGCATGTGGCAATTGCAAGATATGTCAACATATGGTAAAGAAAAAAAACATAGTTCATAGGTTTCAGAAGAAATGGACGATCAATAATCACATAACATGTCATCTACTGTGTATCATGTGATTACAATTTATTCTATGTAGGAATTACTACTAGATGCTTGGAAAGAAGAATGACGGAACATTTAACAAGTGTTGCCAAACATTTTTTACAACGTCATAGAGGGAATACTAAAGCCTTTAAATGTTGGGGCCTGGAAACTCTGAAACCAGGTATTAGAGGGGGAGATACTGAACAGGCATTGCTAAAAAAAAAAAGCCAGATGGATATTTAGACTTAACTCTGTCATGCCTTACGGCATGAATGAAAATAACAATTTCTGGGTTTACTTATAAAATTGGTGTAAATTATACTGAATATATTATATTAAGTTGAATTTTTATTGGGCATTAACGTGAGGGTATAGCCTGACATATAAATGTAAATATAAACTATGGTGATTCCTTTTATATGTCACCATTGATATTAGTTTATATCATGTCTAGCAAATTGGCATACTATATACCCATTAGGCACCCAATAAATTTATCTCTGTTCCAGTTTTGGAAAATATCAGATATATGCAACAATATACAGTATTAGTATAAACACACTTTTGGTTTATGAGAAACCCATAATAAGATGTGCACCAAGAATGGGTAATCTAGTAATCAGGTCTATGAAAATGTATCAGCAGTTCCTAACTATATAGGGATCAATACTCATATAATGTCACTCAATCCATGAATAATTACATTATTATATGATATGCATAGAACAATGACTTTCCCCAACTTTAACTGTGTTGAAAAATACATTATGATTAATACATACCATATATAGTAATATTATTCAGTATCGTCTAATTCTTAATAACTGAAAATTAGCATATATGGTGCATGTCCGAAATTTTTGTAAATTGAATTGCCTCATAATTCAACCTCGTTTCTATTCAATCTATTAACCTTATACTGAATATAAGTAACCCCCAATATGCATCTTATAACTTGTGTGGTACACGTGTTGCACTAAGTTAATCTTTTATAGTTCCAGAATTCTGCTTGCCCAATTAAGGAGTATCCTGATACAGTAAATAAACTGTCACTATTGGTCAAAATAAGGGATGGACGTAAAATTGGAAAATCAGATTGGCTTAAAAAAATCATGTGTTGAAATTAGTGAATCGCTCCACAATGAAGTATCAGATCAAGTAATGGGATGTATACATTCACTGTCAACACATATGATTTTCAACAATGCCATTTGTCGCCTATATTTGAACGGATCCCTGTGACCAAATTAATAATAGGTATTACTCTGTGACGATACGGCTGGTGGAGAGGTGTGTCACACAGGCTGCACATGATTGGACTTTTGGACTTTCTCGTGGTCCAATCGAGTGGTGCCTAAGAACAACCAACATGTCAATACTATAAAATAGTTATCATTGGCTAATAAAGGGGTAGACAGGAATAAGGAGTATTGGTTGGTGGAATAACGGAACTAAGGGGTTTTAAAAAGAGGCGTGTCGCAGGCATTCGGCTTGTCATAACACAACTTCATCCACATTAAAAAAGTCCAAGATTTAATGGCGTAAACGCATTTGTGCTTAAGCTGAAGAAAATTTATTTTCTTTTAATTGATTTTAGCTCACTTTATTCCAGTTACCCCTGGCACCTGAAGCTGACGATTCCAGCTATCGGCCAGGAATACAGGGAGGTAACACAGAGCAGATCTGGTTTTAGTTGGGTAATCCTTAGGAGGTTTATAGGTGTGGGTTGTTGTTCAGTGATTATTGTATTACTGTCATATATTTAACAATTTTAACCAAAAGTTTTATTTTAAACTTATATACATTACTTTATAGATGTTGTTATACAGCATATTGATACAATTATATAGAGTAAGAGTGCTCAACAATCCCTTCTCATCCCTTTTCCTTTCTCCATCCTACTTTTTACTTATATTAAAAGGACAGTATACTGTAAAATTATTTTCCCCTTCATTTTTTCCCATGACTTGTTATACCAACTGCAGAGTATAAAATATAAGAAAAAATATGTTCTTTATGTTTCATTTTGTATATGAAATAGCTGGTTTTGTTATTTGACAGCCTGTCAAAATGGGTTGCTCTCCTTATGTCATCACTTTCTGCACACATATAGAGGCCTAATTATCAAGCCGTCAACCTCAAATACGCTGGAATTCTGCAGAGTATTTGTGGCAAGGCTGATTCGCCTTAGTTATCAAAGGCTAGAGACTGGCAAAAGAAGAATTTTGTGACGTAAACTTTGATCCGCCGGACTCAGTCCGACACAGATCAATTCTTACGTTACTCCAGATGTTCCGCACACAAGTACGGCACAATCTGACTAATTTTGCTAGTTTTAAAAAAACTAGCAGGTACGCTCGGCACTTTTCCGGCCCAGCGTACCTGGTTTTCAAACCGCCACCCTGGAGGCGGCGGATCCCATAGGAATCAATGGGAGTTTGACCATAGCGAAAGTACAAGTTCGCTGCTGCCAGACATCCCATTGATTCCTATGGGAGATGTCTGCACCTAACACCCTAACATGTACCACGAGTCGAAACACCACTAATCTGTCCCCCCTACACCGCCGCAACTAAATGAAGTTATTACCCCCTAAACCGCCACTCCCGGAGCCCACCGCAAGCTACTCTATACATATTAACCCCTAAACTGCTGCTCCCGGAGCCCACCGCAACTATAATATATGTATTAACCCCTAAACCGCCCCACCCGGAGCCCACCGCAACTATAATATATGTATTAACCCCTAAACCGCCGCTCCCGGAGCCCACCACAACTATAATATATGTATTAACCCCTAAACCGCCGCTCCCGGAGCCCACCGCAACTATAATATATGAATTAACCCCTAAACCACCGCTCCCGGACCCTGCCGCAACCTATATTAAATGTATTAACCCCTAATCTGCCCCCCCTACACCGTCGCCACCTATAATACATTTATTAACCCCTATCCTGCCACCCACTACACCGCCGCCACTGTAATAAATTTATTAACCCCTAAACCTAAGTCTAACACTAACCCTAACACCCCCCTAACTTAAATATTAATTAAATAAATC
Source organism: Bombina bombina (assembly GCF_027579735.1). Lineage (NCBI taxonomy): Eukaryota > Metazoa > Chordata > Amphibia > Anura > Bombinatoridae > Bombina > Bombina bombina. The sequence continues at coordinate 998,150,515 of NC_069504.1, read as the reverse complement.
TAAATAATATTTCTATTATGAACTAAATTAATCCTATTTAAAACTAAATACTTACCTTTAAAATAAACCCTAATATAGCTACAATATAAATAATAATTATATTGTAGCTATTTTAGGATTTATTTTTATTTTACAGGCATCTTTCAATTTATTTTAACTAGGTACAATAGCTATTAAATAGTTACAAAAATATTACAACAATTTTAAGCTACTTACACCTAATCTAAGCCACCTAATAAAATAACAAACCCCCACAAAATAAAAAAAATGCCCTACCCTATTATAAATTAAAAAAGTTCAAAGCTCTTTTACCTTACCAGCCCTTAAAAGGGCATTTTGTGGGGCATGCCCCAAAGAATTCAGCTCTTTTGCCTGTAAAAGAAAAATACAACTCCCCCCCAACATTAAAACCCACCACCCACATACCCCTAATCTAACCCAAACCCCCCTTAAAATAACCTAACACTAATCCCCTGAAGATCATCCTACCTTGAGTCGTCTTCACTCAGCCGAGCAGCGATGGAACCGAAGAGAAGACCCGGAGCGGCAGAAGTTATCCTCCAAGCGGCGCTGAAGAAATCTTCCATCCGATGAAGTGATCCTCCAAGAGGCGCTGAAGAAGTCTTCCATCCGGGCGATGTCATCTTCCAAGAGGCGCTGAAGAAGTCTTCTATCCGGGCGATGTCATCTTCCAAGCGGGGTCTTCAATCTTCATCCCGCTTGGAATCAGCCAAACAGATTCAAGTTCAATCCGATTGGCTGATCCAATCAGCCAATCAGATTGAGCTCGCATTCTATTGGCTGTTCCGATCAGCCAATAGAATGCAAGCTCAATCTGATTGGCTGATTGGATCAGCCAATCGGATTGAACTTGAATCTGATTGGCTGATTCAATCAGCCAATCAGATTTTTCCTACCTTAATTCCGATTGGCTGATAGAATCCTATCAGCCAATCGGAATTGAAGGGACGCCATCTTGGATGACGTCCCTTAAAGGAGCCTTCATTCATCGGTAGTCCGTCGGTAAAGAAGGATGTTCTGCGTCGGCAGGATGAAGAGTGAAGACCCCGCTTGGAAGAGCTTTGAGCATTTTTAATTTAGAATAGGGTAGGGCATTTTTTTATTTTGGGGGGATTGAAGACCCCGCTTGGAAGAGCTTTGAGCATTTTTAATTTAGAATAGGGTAGGGCATTTTTTTATTTTGGGGGGTTGTTATTTTATTAGAGGGCTTAGATTAGGTGTAAGTAGCTTAAAATTGTTGTAATATTTTTAAAATGTTTGTAACTTATTTTTTTTTATTTTTTGTAACTTAGCTTTTTTTATTTTTTGTACTTTAGTTAGTTTATGTAATTGTATTTAATTGTAGTTATTTGTAGGTAATTTATTTAATTAGTTTAATGATAGTGTAGTGTTAGGTTTAATTGTAACTTAGGTTAGGATTTATTTAATATAACTATTTAATAACTATTCTAACTAGCTAAAATAAATACAAAGTTACCTGTAAAATAAATATAAATCCTAAGATAGCTACAATGTAATTATTAATTATATTGCAGCTATCTTAGGGTTTATTTTACAGGTAAGCATTTAGTTTTAAATAGGAATAATTTATTTAATGATAGTGTAGTGTTAGGTGTAATTGTAACTTAGGTTAGTTTTTATTTTACAGGTTAATTTCTCTTTATTTTAGCTAGGTAAGCTATTAAATAGTTAATAACTATTTAATAGCTATTGTACCTAGTTAAAATAAATAGAAATTTGCCTGTAAAATAAAAATAAATCCTAAGATAGCTACAATATAATTATTATTTATAGTGTAGCTATATTAGGGTTTATTTTAAAGGTAAGTATTTAGTTTTAAATAGGATTAATTTAGTTCATAATAGAAATATTATTTAGATTTATTTAATTAATATTTAAGTTAGGGGGGTGTTAGGGTTAGTGTTAGACTTAGGTTTAGGGGTTAATAATTTTATTACAGTGGCGGCGGTGTAGTGGGGGGCAGGATAGGGGTTAATACATTTATTATAGGTGGCGACGGTGTAGTGGGGGCAGGATAGGGGTTAATAAATTTAATATAGGTTGCAGCAGGGTCAGGGAGCGGCGGTTTAGGGGTTAAACTATTTATTTAGTTGCGGCGAGGTTCGGGATCAGCAGGATAGAGGTTAATAACTTTATTATAGAGGGCGACGGTATGGGGGGGGGCAGGATAGGGGTTACTAGGTATAATGTAGGTGGCAGCGGTGTCCGGGAGCGGACGTTTAGGGGTTAATACATTTATAAGAGTTGCGGCGGGGTCTAGGTGCGGCGGTTTAGGGGTTAATACATTTATAAGAGTTGCGGCGGGGTCTAGGAGTGGCGGTTTAGGGGTTAGTAACTGCCGAAGAGCAGCGAGATCGGATGAGTGATAACTCTCACAGTCTGCTGCTCATCGCCCTGTACTTGGTGCACAGCTTTTTGACAGCTTTTTTAATAACTTAGGCGAATGTTTGCAGGTCCGTGGCGGCGATGTGAGGTGAGCTTAGGTGGCGTATTGGGCCGGCGAAAACATGTAAAATAGACACGTTGATAAATACCCCCCATAGTCTTCCTTATCTGTGATCTGTTTGCATACCAAATCCTAATACTTGGAGAAAACAATTTGAAATTAACATGTTCTTGCTTACCACAGGGAATGTCATTTCTTCTGCTGACTTTCACCTAGATTACGAGTTTTGCATTCGTGTTTTAGAGTTAAAACAGCAACACAGCCATTACGAGTCTTGTCGGTATAACTGTACCGCAAGCCTTTTAGCCTGTAACGCAACGTCAGTCCGGCACTCGAAAAAATGACGTTTTTGCAAGGGATTTCTATAGTGCTGCCTTTACAAGTTTTGCGGTGAGACTAAAAAGCTTGCGTTGCACCCTATAACGACACGATCTATACTGACATCTAAGACCAGTAGTTATGAGTTTTGCGCAACAAAACTGTTACACAAAACTCATAACTAAACTGTTACAAAGTACACCAACACCCATAAACTACCTTTTAACCCCTAAACCAAGGCCCGCCCGCATCGCAAACACTATTTTAAAGTTATTAACCCCTAATCTGCCTCTCCCAACATTGCCACCACTAATAGAATTTATTAACCCCTCTTCTGCCACTCCCTGACATTGTCGCCACTATACTAAAGTTATTAACCCCTATTCCCCCGCACACCCCAACTTCGCAAACACTATAATAAAGATATTAACCCCTATTCCGCCGCTCCCCGACAATGCCGCATCTAAATAAAGTTATTAACCCATCAACCTCTAGCATCCCACATCACTACCACTAAATAAACCTATTAACCCCTAAACCACCAGCCCCCCCACATCGCCAAAAACTAAATTAAACTATTAACCCCTAAACCAACCAAACAACCCCTTAACTTTAGATTAAAATTTCAATATCCCTTTATTAAATTAAATAAAAACTTAACTGGGAAATTAAAAGAAAACTAAGTTTAAACTATATATTAAACTAACATTACTATTATACTAAAATTAAAATAACTATAAATTAAATTAATTTAATTACACATTAAATGTGGCGGAGCCAACAGCTTAACTTACAAGACGCAGTTTCAGAAGGCTCCTGGGCCTAGATCGTTATTAATCCACATTAAAAACTATAAAAAGCTTATCTAGCCCTTTTAATTTTGACTGTGAAGTATTGCCGACTGCTGGGGACTGAGCCACAGCAAAATATTGTCAGCCTTAAGGTCCGTGAAGCAGATGGAGTGAGGAGCGGCTGATGTCCTGACTGCCTTGACAGACAGAGGACAATCCTGCAGATTCTCCGATCAGCATTTCACCCCTAGAACTCCGGAGGGTCGGGGCTCCGCTCCAGAGTTGGTGAGGGGAGTCTCACGAGGGGCACCCTGGTCCACAACTACATTGGATATAAGGAGATCTACTTTACCCAACCTGCTGCAGCCTTCTAGACTGGACTGGTTTGTTAGTCCCAGAGGTGAACGACGACAGAATCATATAACCGGTGAGGCATTCACAGTGAGGGGGGTTGCCATCTTGCCTGCTAAGTGCGCAGCACAATAAACCTGTAAATAACACGCTGAGCCATACTGCCTGTACAGGCTAATAACTAAAGGCCCACTGTTTGATCGATTGAAAGGAATAGCTATAGATCATGCAGCCCTGAAATTAACGTTAAATACAGAATAATCTCCCATGTGACAGCTATCCTTAAATACTGTAGTAACCTTCAGGGAGATATTTCTAACCAACTTGGGAGGCATTAGTTAGGTTATGGTAACATTTCTGCAGATACCTAGAATTTTACTAAATCCTCAGTTGTTGTAGCAACTATGTTAAGGGCAAAATCCATGGGAACACTTTTTTTTTGACTGCCACATAGATGTAGTTCAAGAAGTGCCAAGATACATATACAAGATACTATTGGCAAGTTACCCTACACTTTATACCACAACAGCCATCAGGACCAGATCAGTCATATAGGCAGACAAGCCTCTTAATAAAGAATCTTCAGACACGCCTATAAGTGGGAACCACTCCTCTCCCCCTCCTTTCTTGCTTTTCAAGGGCTAAGAAAGATCTAACAGGGACTGGTTGTAAACCTACATTTCATACCATATGGTGAAATATATTACACCTTTTGCCTGGTGACTAGGCTCCAACTACATTCCTAAAAGATGGAAGTTACCTTTTTCTATTGAGGAACAGAGAAAGAGAAGGGAAAAGGGAAAAAAGGAGAAAATCAACCTATAGCATCATTCAGTTGTGTCTCTCCTCACTCTTTCCCACTCCTAAGTCATGAGCGGGTCATATCCTCCACCCTTTTACCATCAGTGTCCAGTGGTGACATAGTCCCTGGGGACAGACACGCTTATATCTTGTAACAAGATTAAGGATATTAGGCGCCTTTTGTGACTAATATCCCCCCCTCTCAGCAAGCTTTACCTCCTTCTCTATGGAACTTTCAATAAGTGCCGCCATGGCCTAAAAATCATCTTGGCAACGTCTACCCGGGGGGCCATGCCAGAGTCTTGGATCCTCATATAAGTTTATACAGAACTGTATAAGATTATCATGCCACAAGTCAATAGAAGGAAACACTCAGCTATACTTCCAAAGAAATATCTTGCAGATCGCTTCAAGGCCGCCACCCAAACTGAAAGCAACCGTCAGAGCCCTGGGGTGATTCCCCAATCTGAGATTCCAATCCCCAACACACCACCATTGATAGCCTCCTTGGCAACTATGGAAGGGGCAACAGCGTCAGCTATAGTTGACACTCTAATGGAAAGAATGAAAAACCTAGAAGAAACTCTTACTAAGACGATCCGAGGATCAGTTGCTGAACTACGGAGAGACATTGGAGCTATTAGTGAACGTACCGAAGCTCTGAAATGAAAGCATGAGGATCTTGCTATAGAACAGGCTAACTTGCTAACCCATTCACAGCATATAGTAGATCATGTGGACATTATTGAGGTAAAAGTTGCAGATCTTGAAGACCGCTCTAGGAGGAACAATCTTAGGTTTCGAGGCATATTGGAAGATGTGTCGCCCAGTGAATTGGAAGACTTTATTCTAGAGTATTGTAAACACCTCAAACCATCCACAAATCAGGCTGAATCACTTATTGACACAGCGTACAGACTTCCGAGAGGGCAGAATGTCCCAGCAGATAAACCGTGAGACGCGATTGTACGTTTCCATTACTTTACATATAAAGAACAAATACTGAAAGCAGCTTTCAACACCTCCTCCTTACCTGAAGGGGTCAGACACATTCAGGTCTTTTCCGACCTCTCACAATATACCATGAAGAAAAGGGCCTCTTTCTGGGAAATTACAACTGCTCTCAGAAAACGGGGCATTAAATACCACTGGGGATCACTGGGGATACCCAACAAAGCTCCTTATACACAAAGATGGATCTCTAATCACTCTAGACAACCCTTCTAGAGGCAGAGACCTCTTGGACCGGTGGTCCCAAGGACAGCCAAGATTACTTGATCCACAGCCAACTAGACCCATTGGGACCCAGGATCTCCAAACCCCTGGACACCATAGATCAGAGAGACTCAGCCCCACAGCTAGGGAGTGGGATCCTCTCCCACAGAGATCACTAGCCCCAAATGCTAAGCGTCAGAATCAGGACTCTGACTTTGTTCTGGACTAAGCAAATGTCGACTCGGCTGTGTTTCTTAGCATCTGTAAATGCCAATAATGGAGACCTGTGAATGTCAATTAGTAATGTATATTTACATTTAATCCTAACATGCTTTTGCTTCTATGGTTAACATGGTTATCTTGTTGATTTGTTGAGAACTGTTTGCTATCTCACCACAACACTTTATCTTAAGGAGGGATTCATGAGGACCCAGCCAGGTTTTATGGCTAGGGGAAATACCCCAGGATGACTCCACACTGTACGAGAGGGACTCCACTGTACTTGGTAAACTCTTACACCAAGTAATGTGATAAAGATTTCCACATTACTAGATGTATTTAGCTTCCCTGGGATGTTAATCTATGCATCACAGAGACCTGGAGACATAGGCTGCTGAAGTGTGTCTCTCCCATTTTACACTGTTTTTTTTTCTATCCTGACAGGTCACCCTATGTTTTTACTTAATGATGTCTCCAAATGACTATTATCAGTTAAATAATCATTATTTTTTTTATTTTTTTATTCAGCCCTCAAACTTCAGGACACACAGTTGTAAGACCCCGGATTTAGAACTGAAGTCTAGGACATACTAGGATGACTGTTCACCCATACACTTGGGCTAGAACTATTCAAGATGTTATCTGATACAAAAAGCACCCCTTAGGACACATTCCTCTATACTATCCTGAATTAGGTAAAACATTACTGGAACAGACCACGTGGGGTAATCAGTTAACTGAGTGTTTACTGGCCAACAGGGAAGGCCCATTATACATTATATAGGGTACACGCCTTTAACCTAGAATCTCCCCCTAGCAGTACATCTTTATCAATTAAGATAGTAGCTTCTCATCCAATTGAAGATACAATACGGAACATGTCTCAAACCACTAAAAGAAAACCAAAACTGTCACAGCCACCCAGGAAAACAGTGGTGGACCACTTTAAAGGCCATACAGCTGATAAAACTCAGGCATACCGAGACTCCACTCTTATGATGGATGAAAGTGAATCTGATAACAGCATGGATTCCCAATCCCCCACATCAGATGCAATATCGGCATCTATTGTCGATGTACTTACTAAAAGGATGAACCTTCTGCAAGACACGCTGACTAAAGAAATTAAAGGTTTCACTGCCGAACTACGCAGAGAGATTGCATCACTGGGGGAACGGACGGAAACCTTGGAGCGTAAGCAAGAAGATCTAACAGTCGATCAAGCCCACCTACTAGCATACTCTCAGAGTCTGGCAACTCAGATATCTGACCTGGAGATCAAATTGGCTGATATGGAAGACAGATCCAGACGGAATAATCTGAGGTTTCGGGGGATATCTGAGGAAATCTGCTCACAAGATTTAGAGTCTCATGTCCTGGAGTTCTGTAAAACCATACTACCTTCTTCAGACCCGACAAGCTTTCTATTAGACAGAGTTCACAGAGTGGCAAGACCACGATCGGTATCTCAGGATAAGCCGTGGAATGTCCTTGCTAGGATACATTTTTTCACCCATAAAGAGAAGATAATGAGGGAATTGGCCAACAAACCTCAATTACCGGATAAATGCCAACACATCTCGGTTTTCCCGAACATCTTGAGCTACACTCTGCAAAGAAGAAGAACCTTTAGAAACATCACCCAAATTCTGAGAGCGGAGAACATTAGATATAGATGGGGCTACCCGACAAAACTGATTGTCTCCAAAAATGGGGAAACTCACACTATTATCACCCTCCAAGAAGTATTCAACCTACTAAAAGAGTGGGGGCTGGCTCCACCAGAACCCCATTCAAGAAGGGATTCTACACCCACCAGGTTTGGTTCTGACCCACCTACCCTGACCTCACAACTTAAAATCCGACCTGGAGCCCCAGATTTCACCCCTAGGCTGCAAAGGCCCACTATATGAATGCTGATCTCTTTAGCTAATGCACGTCTATAGAACTGAAAATGATAAGATAACGTTTACTTAAATAACCATATTTGTGTTCACTTTTATTTATCTGTTCCCTGCCTAGGTGCCTGTTTGACACAGGGGATGGGGAGGCTCGGAATTTCTTGCAAGAGACAGTAAATCTGTCCTGAGGCATTTTACCTCCACCTTCTAAACACCCCTATTCTTCCCCAAAAGTTGGGGGTTGCGGGTATCTCCCCTCCCCTGTGTGGTGTAGGCAGCATGTGGCTTAACAAACATATGGTAAAATTTGTTCAAAAAGTTAATTCTAGTTATACCTAACATTCGAATATGTAGTTGTGATACAAGTCGGATCAATTGCACTGAATGTGAAGCTATGTTCCTAAGCTAATCTGTTTGAGTTAATGTTGTTGTCCTGTAGTTAACACTCCCCCGTAGATAGTCAATCTACTTATATAAGTTGGTATACTTATACCGCCCCCCCCATATATGCAAAGTATATTTGTGATATCCCCTTTTAAGGGGACTGGAGAAGTCAGTCTCTCTTTTCGACTACGCTTCTCCTTTTGGTGATCCAGTGGGTCACCAGATTTGTTTAGGCATTTACGTTGTAAGTAGTTAAACCTGAATACATTTGATGCAAGCTTGTTTTTATATGTTATGTTCTCCTTCTCTTCTCCTTTTTGTCTACTCATTTGACACTTTTTCCTGCACACGTGTATCTCAAACTAACCTTATTCCTCCTTTAAGCGATAGGTGCAGACCCTTTGGAAGCTGATTCCTTGTGCTTTCTTTGAGCATTGACCTGATCATACTGACCTGAAACTACCGTAGACCGTGTTTGGGTGTGCAGATCCAGGCGGGGTGAGTTTTCTACCCAAACATCACTCTTCTCTCCACTTTCTCCCCCCCTCCCACCTTCCCATCTACCTAGACCTGCCATGTCGACAATTTCCAGTAACATCTCCTTTGCAACACTAAACGCTAAGGGGCTTAATTCCCAAGAAAAAAGAAGTATGCTTACAAACACCATGAAAACTCTCAAAATACAAATTATTTTTTTACAAGAAACCCACTGGTTAGCATCTTCTCAAACTCCATACAGGATCCCAGAGTATCCCAAAGTGATTCTGGCCTCTCATATAGAAAAATCTAGAGGTGTAGCGATCACAATACATAAAACCGTACATTTTGAGCATATTCATGTAGAGACAGATAACCAAGGGAGATATTTATTACTTACCTGTAAACTCAACGGTATTTTGTTCACCCTGGTAAACATATATGCCCCTAACCAAACACAACCCAAGTTCTTGAAGGGGATATTGTCTAAAATTGAGAAATATAAGGTTGGAACTCTAATTCTGGGAGGAGATTTTAATATGGTATGGGACCCCCTAGTTGACAAAAAGCTTCAGAAGGGGAAAAGCATTGATGCATACACTATAAATACCGCCAACAGATTCCGCCAGCACATAATCCAACATAACCTATATAATATCTGGAGGGCACAGCACCACAGTGCCAGAGACTACACTTACTTTTCTAGACCTCATCACTCTTACTCGAGACTAGACCACTTCTTCTCTGATTCATGGACTCTAGACAGAGTGCTAGAATCACATATTAGGGTTTGTGCATGGTCAGATCATGATATCCTCACTTTCACCCTATCCACTGACCTAACCAAAGCGACTAGGCCTAGTTGGAAACTCCCGAAGCAAGCACTTCATGATAAAATCTTTAAGACATCCCTCCAGAACTCCATTGTTGAGTTCTTGAGACTCAATGAAACCCCAGGCATGCCATCTCAAACAGTATGGGCTGCTTTAAAGGCATACGTGAGAGGGATTTGTATTAGGAGACAGGCGATGCTTCGACGCCAGGCAGGCGCCCCTTTGGGCCTTCTTATGACTGAATTACGACAGGCAGAGCAAGACAACAAAAATTCCCCGTCGGTCCCCCTAACTGATAAAATTAAACAGCTCAGAGCACAATTGGCAGACAGAGAGCTGGAGAGAGTAAAGGAGTCTTATATCCGATTTAAGAAGTTACTATACTGTCAGGGCAATAAAGCCTCAATGCTACTAGCACATAAATTGAGGGGGAGAATTGCGGCAGCCAGAATCTTGGCACTCCAACGGGGGACCATACTGGTCACATCCCCTAAGGAAGTCAGAGAAACTTTTGCAACCTATTATTCAGATCTATACCATCTCCAACCTTCAATGGTTGGGAAAGAGTCCTCTGTACAAAAGGTGGTTGAATTCCTGCAAGGCCTCAACTTGCCTAGTTTATCGGAAGATGATAATGAAACACTTAAGGCTCCTTTTTCTATATCGGAAATTAACCTTGCTATCAAGCATACCCAAAACAACAAAGCCCTGGGCCCAGACGGGTACCCGGCATCCTTCTACAAACTCTTTAGGGTGGAACTAAGCAAAATCCTCCTCGGGGTTTTTTCAGAAGCCCGAGAGTCGGGGTTGTTTACTAAGGAATACTTACAAGCAACAATATTACCGATTCCCAAACCAAATAAAGATCCCTCACAATGTACCAGCTATAGACCAATCTCATTGATTAACGGGGATGTAAAACTTTACGCTAAACTTTGGGCCAACCGTCTTAATATCCTACTCCCGAAGGTAGTGCACCCTGACCAGGTGTGGTATTCTGAGCTTCGTATTTAAGTAAACAAGTATTTGCACATTGGTTATAAAGGTTAGCTCTAAAATTAGAGCTTGTTGCTCTTTTTTGTAGTAATCAGAAAACAACTTCTATGTAGCCTGATTAAACAATATGAGACATTTAATATATGATGAATTTGTATATTAACTACTGACTTAAGTGTTAATAAATATAAGGAATATTTAATATAATATATATCTTATGTTCAAGATATATATATATAACCGGAGGCCACAGATGAAAAAGAAATACTGACAAGCTCAGAATCTGAATTGGTAGAAACAAATGATTCTTCTTACTTCACGCAATCACACACAGCCTAAAATATTTACAAGTTCAGACATTCCACAGACATACAATGTTTGTTCATATTGGATGTTGCAGGTAATAGGAGATGCCCAATAATTCAGTATGGTAACAAAAACAAGCAGGTAAGAAGATTAAAGGCTTTAGCATTGTTCGTATACGTTACCACCTTGAGGACCGTGATATTTCTGTTACCGCATTGGAAGATCCGTGTTTGGAGAGGCAGCGTGTGTGAATGCGGCTTACTTCCGGGTAGCGGTGAAAAAGTAGATCCGGCCGTTGAATGATCCAAAGTCGGTAATGACAAAGTAACGATTTGAGCATAAGAGATTCAAGACGCAGCTAGAGTAAACAAAGTAAACCACCTTGCACAGGATACAAGCAATAGGAGACCTGAGATAAGGAAAGCTACACCAGAGTAGCTAAGACTTCAATAATCAGGCAGTAAATGAGTGTTACAGGTAGTCCTTATATAGGGTGGAGACCAAATAGGAGGGGTTATAGTTAAAGGTATACCACATCTCCCCCCCTTCAAGGAAGCACCCCAGGGGTTTCCAAACTAGGTTTCTCAGGATAGCGGCGATGAAAATTTCGTAGAAGACGGGGAGTGCGAAGATCAGAATGAAGCTGCCAAGAGTTATCCTCCGAACCATAACCTTTCCATTTCACAAGATACTCTAACCTCTTCCTATGGATCCTAGAATCCAATACAGCTTCAACTTCATACTCCTCTCGATCATCAACGAGTATTGGAGGTGGTCGAGACAAGGAGAGAGACTGAGGTGAAGGAAGATATGGTTTTAACAGAGAGACATGAAAAGAGGGGTGAATCTTAAAATCCTGGGGAAGCTCTAATCTCACAGCATTGAGGTTGATTATTTTAGAAATCTTAAAAGGACCCAAATATTGATTTGCTAACTTTTTGCTAGGAACTGACAGTTTGAGATTCTTTGTCGAGAGTAGTACCAAATCTCCAATCTGATAAGCCGGGCTAGCAGTGTGATGGGTATCATATAACCTTTTTTGATAATCTTTAGCTTCCGAAAGATGTTTTTTCAGGATGTTAAGTCTTTCTTGTAGGGTAGTTGCGAAATCCAATGCTGAGGGAGAGTTCACTTGTTGAGAGGACAATGAAATAGTAGTAGGATGATATCCATAAGTAACGAAGAATGGGGATAGTTTAGTAGATGTAGAAGTAGTATTGTTATAACAGAATTCAGCCAAAGGTAAACAGGATGACCAGTCATCCTGCAGATGAGATATATAACAACGAAGATATTGCTCAAGGGTTTGGTTGAGTCGTTCTGTAAGGCCATTTGTCTGAGGGTGAAAAGCAGTCGAGTATCTAGAATCAATTTTGATTAACTTACATAGGGATCTCCAAAAATTAGAGGTAAACTGTGTACCACGATCAGTTATTATAACTTTGGGCAGTCCATGTAAGCGAACTATGTTGTCTAGGAAAACGTGAGCTGTAGTGAAAGCTGTAGGGAGACCTTTTAGGGGAATGTAATGAGCCAGTCTTGTTAAATGATCAATGACAACTAAAATAGTATTGTAATGGTGGGATTCAGGTAACTCGACAATAAAGTCCATTGATATGGTACTCCAGGGTTTGTCAGGAATAGGCAGAGGAGATAAAAGACCTGATGGTCTTTTGTGTGTTAACTTGTTTCTGGCACAGGTATCACAATGTTTTACATAGTTTGTAATATAGGTATCCATGAGTGGCCACCAATAATTTCTCCTGGTTAGGTCTATAGTTTTAGAAATACCTGGATGGCCTGCTAGTGTCCCGTCATGGGTTTGTTTAAGAATAGAAGATCTAATTTGTTTGGGGATATATAGTTTAGAATTATGATAGAAAAGACCAGTCTTGGAATCTTTTTGACAGTCTATTCCATGTGGTGGTTCATGTTTTAATTCTTTTAAGATCTCCTCTTCTAAAGGTGTTAATAAACCTATAATTTTTTCTTTTGGAATGATTTGGTAAATTTGATTATGAGTGTCTTGTTCATGTAATCTAGAGAGGGCATCGGCTTTGGTATTTAAATGTCCTGGTCTGTAGGTTAAGAGAAAATCGAAACGATCAAAAAATATAGACCATCTTGCTTGTCTTGCAGACAAGGTCTTACTTGTTTTTAGAAATTCAAGATTTTTATGGTCAGTATAAATCTTAAAAGGTAGCTTAGAACCTTCTAATAAATGTCTCCAATGATCTAGAGCACGTTTTATAGCTAGAAGTTCTTTATCTCCTATGCTATAGTTTTTCTCAGCACTAGTTAACATTTTTGAATAGAAAGCAATAGGATGAATCTCAGTCTTGTTCTTATCTTGTTGTGATAAAACTGCACCGATACCTGAGTCGGATGCATCTACTTCAAGGATAAATTCTGAATCAAAATCTGGCATAACTAGAATGGGAGCTGTAGTAAAATTTTCTTTCAATTTATTAAAGGCAAGACTAGCGGATTCGGTCCACTTAAATCTTTGTTTTTCACTAGTGAGTGTTGTTAATGGTTTAACGATTGAAGAGAAATTTTTTATAAACTTCCTATAAAAATTCGCAAAACCAATGAATCGTTGTACAGATTTTGTGGAAGTAGGAGTAGGCCAATTTAGAATTGCTGATACCTTCTCTGGATCCATTTGAATTTTGTTGGGACTGATGATGTAACCCAAGAATTTTATTTCTGTGACATGAAAGGAACATTTTTCCAGTTTAGCATATAGTTTGTGTTCTTTTAAACGAGTTAATACCCAGCGTACATGTTTTTCATGCTCTTGAGGTGTTCTAGAATAAATTAATATGTCGTCAAGGTATATTATGACACAAACGTCTATCAGGTCACGAAAGATCTCATTTATAAAAAACTGAAAAGTTGCCGGAGCATTACTCAGACCAAAAGGCATTACATTATATTGGAAAAGGCCATATCTGGTCCTGAATGCCGTTTTCCATTCGTGACCTTCTTTAATTCTAATCAAATTATAAGCTCCCTTTAAATCTAATTTGGTGTAAATAGTTGCACCAGTTAGACGTTCCAAAAGTTCAGGTATTAAAGGTAACGGGTATCTGTTTTTTATTGTGATGTTATTTAATGCTCTATAATCAATAATAGGTCTTATGGTACCATCCTTGTTTCTTACTAGAAACATACCTGCAGCTGCAGGGGATGTGGAGTGTGAAATAAATCCCTTACGTAAATTTTCGTCTAAGTAGTTTCTTATATACTGGAGTTCCTCTTGAGAGAGGGGATAGATCTTACCATGAGGGATTTTGGAACCAGGTATTATATCGATAGGACAGTCAAACTCCCTATGAGGTGGAAGGTTTTCTGCCTCTTTTAAATTAAATACATCTGCCAAATCCTGATAACACGAGGGTAAACCAATATCAAGTGACGCTATGGTTTGATGTGGATAACAAGTTTGGGAACAAAAAACAGAATCTAATGTTACCTTATTTGAAACCCAATTTATGTGAGGGTTGTGTTTCTTCAACCAAGGATAGCCTAGGATGAGAGTATGCTGATGTATGGTTATGAGATCAAAAGATAAATATTCAGTGTGTCCCTGCAATGATGTTACAAGCAGGGGAATAGTATGATGTGTAATAGGTCCTTGTTCTATTAATGAACCATCTATCAGCTTAATAGATACAGGATTTTGTTTACAAATAGTAGGTATTCGATTTTTATTTACATAAGTGGAATCAATGTAATTTCCGGATGCTCCTGAATCAATTAATGCCTTGGTTTGGATATTTTTCTGGTCCCACTGTAAAGAAATAGACAAAGTCATGTGTGTATCATTAGCTATGCTGTAAATAAAGTCACTGGTTTTTTTCTTACCATTCTTTTGTTTTTTCAACAAAGGACAAGTAGATACTACATGTTCTTTTTGAGCACAATATAAACAGAGATTTTCCAACCTCCTTCTAATTTTTTCCTCTGGTGGCAGAGGTCCTCTAAGTACACCAATCTCCATAGGGGTAGCACTGCCATGAGCTTTGTCATGACTTGTTGTGACTTGGTAAGGTCTTCTATATGAGGTATCATTAGAGGCCTTTTCTGCCCTCCTTTCTCTCAAACGACGATCTAAAGATGTACTTAATTTAATAAGACCATCAAGGGTATCTGGGATCTCAAGACGTGAAAGTTCATCTTTGAGTGTTTCAGATAAACCTAAACGATATTGATTTTTCAAACTGATTTCATTCCACTGAGAGTCCTCTGCCCACATCTGAAACTCAGTGGTATAATCCTCCACATTTCTCTTACCTTGTTTTAAAGACCTCAATCTCATTTCAGCATTTAGTTGAGAATTTGAGTCTTGATATAGACTAGTTAAAGCAGAAAAAAAATCTTGTAATGAATCCAGGATATTGTTATTGTTTTCAAAAAACCTATTAGCCCAAGTCCTGGGTTCACCTTGTAGGAAAGATATTGTGGTACAAACTTTAATACGCTCAGTATGATAAGTCTTAGGTCTAAGAGAAAATAATAAATTACAGGCATTCTTAAATTCCCTGAACTCAGAACGTTTCCCTGAAAAAGGTTGTGGATAATTAATATGAGGTTCAGGTGGGTCATGAGGCTTTTGTGTAACAAAATCTTTAACTATAGTTTTCAGTGCAGCATTTTCAGTCTGCACTTCTGTCACAGCTCTTGCTAAATAATCAAGTTTAAGGTAAACATTATTAAACTCCTTTTTTATTTCATTAGGATCCATAATGTTTAATTAATTCAAAATTCGTTTTTTTGGGCCTGATTATTATGTGGTATTCTGAGCTTCGTATTTAAGTAAACAAGTATTTGCACATTGGTTATAAAGGTTAGCTCTAAAATTAGAGCTTGTTGCTCTTTTTTGTAGTAATCAGAAAACAACTTCTATGTAGCCTGATTAAACAATATGAGACATTTAATATATGATGAATTTGTATATTAACTACTGACTTAAGTGTTAATAAATATAAGGAATATTTAATATAATATATATCTTATGTTCAAGATATATATATATAACCGGAGGCCACAGATGAAAAAGAAATACTGACAAGCTCAGAATCTGAATTGGTAGAAACAAATGATTCTTCTTACTTCACGCAATCACACACAGCCTAAAATATTTACAAGTTCAGACATTCCACAGACATACAATGTTTGTTCATATTGGATGTTGCAGGTAATAGGAGATGCCCAATAATTCAGTATGGTAACAAAAACAAGCAGGTAAGAAGATTAAAGGCTTTAGCATTGTTCGTATACGTTACCACCTTGAGGACCGTGATATTTCTGTTACCGCATTGGAAGATCCGTGTTTGGAGAGGCAGCGTGTGTGAATGCGGCTTACTTCCGGGTAGCGGTGAAAAAGTAGATCCGGCCGTTGAATGATCCAAAGTCGGTAATGACAAAGTAACGATTTGAGCATAAGAGATTCAAGACGCAGCTAGAGTAAACAAAGTAAACCACCTTGCACAGGATACAAGCAATAGGAGACCTGAGATAAGGAAAGCTACACCAGAGTAGCTAAGACTTCAATAATCAGGCAGTAAATGAGTGTTACAGGTAGTCCTTATATAGGGTGGAGACCAAATAGGAGGGGTTATAGTTAAAGGTATACCACACCAGGTCGGGTTCACCTTTGGTAGAGAGGGACCTGACAATACCCGAAAAACACTTGGCATCTTCACAGAGGCATCCCGATTAAAGTTACCCATGCTGGCCCTGTCTTTAGACGCAGAAAAAGCATTTGACAGGGTCAGATGGGACTACCTATTGTGTACGCTTGCCCAATTCGGCATACCAGATGAAGTGATAACAGCAATTCGAGCCCTATGCTCCTGCCCAACTGCGGTGGTTAAAGTCCTGGGATTTACTTCCCCGGAAATACATATTACTAATGGCACCAGGCAGGGGTGTCCCTTGTCCCCCCTAATTTTCACACTGGCCATTGAACCGTTGGCTCAAGCCATTAGGAACTCACGTGCGATACATGGGGTACAGTTTGGTGGAGTCACTGCAAAGGTAGCATTGTTTGCTGATGACGTGACTCTATTCCTCACAAACCCACTGGGCTCCTTGCTGACACTCCTGGATCTTATTTCTAAGTTTGGGGCTCATAGCTACTACAAGGTTAACGTCTCTAAGACAGAGGCTTTACCGATTGGTATTCCTGCATTTGAACTAGATGTTCTACAAACATCGTATTCTTTCCAGTGGTCACATACTACCATCCGGCACCTTGGAATACAGCTGGGTCCAGACCCGAAGTCTGTACTTACCATAAATTACTTGAACATAGTTAAAGAAGTGACTGAGCTCACCACTTCTTGGAGCCTTAAAGAGTTATCATGGCTAGGCCGTATAGCATCTTTTAAAATGTCGATTCTACCCAAAATTCTCTATTATTTCCGGTGTATTCCTCTTAATGTTCCTAGTGCCCTGATAGATAAACTCCAATCTATTGGCCAAAAATACATCTGGGGAAAGTCTAGACCTCGGATTGCTGCGAAAATACTCCAGAAAAATTTGAACAGGGAGGAGTAGCTATGCCCAGCATACGCGGATATTATGAGGCAGCTAGGCTATCGCACATTATGGCATGGGCAGACAAAGGGGAACTGCAAGGATGGAAGAGCATAGAAATTTTTGACCTGCCCAGGGGGTTGGGCATGGTGGATTTACCCTGGATCCCTGACTACCAACTAGACACGCTGAAAATTAAGAATGCTATTGTCAGAGATAACCTAAAAATGTGGCGTAATCTTAAAAACCTACCTGAGGTTGCCCCTCACCCATCCCCTATACACTCCTTACTAGCTCTGCTTGCTGCCTTACCTGATACGCATGTCCAACACTGGAGGGATTGGGATCTGAAACTGGTCTCCCAGTTATACCCCTCAGGCACTTTGCTCACTCCAGACAATATAAGATCGGTTATACAGGATCCTCCCACGTGGACTACGTTTGAATACTCCAGACTATATGCCTTCTTGATGTCTTGGGGGTTTCCTAGAGTCCCCAATAGACCCCTGACCAACTGGGAGAAATTGCGGCAGCTCCAGGTTAAGACCCTAGACTCATATCATTCCACTACAACCTACTACAGTCATCCACAAACAGAGACAGACCCTGGCAACTTAGAGCCTGGGAAGGAGATCTATCCAGACCAATCTCTGATAAAAACCTACATCTTGCTATGAAACTAACCAAAAAGACTCTACACTGTGCGAACACACTTGAATCATATATAAAACTGTTCTTGAGATGGTACTTCACCCCCTCCAGACTATCGCAGATGTTCCCTACAGCAACCTCTCTATGTTGGAGAGGATGCGAGCTAAGAGGTTCAGACATACACATATGGTGGGATTGCCCTAATTTAAAACCTACATGGATTCAAGTATCTACCCTTTGCCTCAATTTCGGGATGAAAATACCACTAACCCCTGAAATTGCCCTGCTACATATATTCCCGCGTAATATCCCGACCCCTTTGACTAAGCTGCTAATCTTCATACTTGCGGCCACGAATTTGGCGATAGCGAGAGCCTGGAAACAGACGCAGCCCCCAGATATTGCAACTATCACATACATAATACAAGTCTATGCTAAGATGTAGCAGGGCTATTACTTCAATGCTGATAGAGAGGAACTTTACTGGCAAATTTGGGAACCCTGGTTTCACTATCGGGAAGATTGTAGGCAGGGTAATTTGCGAGATGGGGCTCTCAGACACCCGCACTAATGGAATCTAGTCCTACAGTATGGTAGAACCCTGACCCCTGATTAATGTTCCACATCTGCTTCTACTGGTCTGTGCTTGTTGGCCCTCACTCCTTCCCCCTCTTTTCTGCTTCCTCTGCCCATTTCCCACTCCCCCCCCCCCCACAACATGCGACCTTCTACCCTTTCCCCATCCCCTGCCCTCCTCCCCCCTTAGTCCTCTTTTCCTGGGGTTGCTTGCCCTGCCTGGAGATGCACACCACAAATGGCCCGCGGGGCCGCTGAGACAAACATGGTAATAGCTTTATTTAAGATGAATAGTTGAACTTATTGTAATGTTGAGTCCATACCTAAAATCACTGTGCTACACCAAACATAGCATTTAGGTCCAGCTTATGCATATTTACCGTGACCCCTGTTGAGTGGTTTATATCTGTTTCCTCTGGTCTGTACTCGCTGGCCTGCATTCTCTCTCCCTCCCTCTCTGCACCTTCCTTCCCTTCCCCACTCTCCCCCCCCCCCCCCCATAATATGCAACCTACTTTCCCTTCCCCATCCCTTATTCCCCCCTCCCCTTAATCCTCTTTTTCTGGGGTTCTTTACCCCGCCTGGAGACGTACATCACGAATGACCCCCCGGGTTGCTAAGACAAACATGGTAAAGGTTTACATTAAACTGACTAGTCGAAATTATTGTACTGCTGTGTCCAAATCTAGATTGTAGTACTACACCAGTCATAACATTCAGGTTTGGCTAATGTATTCTGTCCATTCTGCATGCTTTTCTATCCTGGAGAACCCTGTTATGTACCTGATATTACCTGTACTTGTTCATGGAGACACTTTTTACTAAGACTTCTGTTGAATCTATATGTACAAAATAAGTTAATTACTCTGTAATTGTCGATATAAAGCTTACTTTATAATAAAAATAAAAAGTTGTATTAAAAAAAAAAAAAGATATGGAAATCAAAAAAAAAAAAAAAAAAAGATAGTAGCTTCTCTTGAGACCCACACACTAGGGTACATAAAAAGCTGAAATGTAAGCCCCTAGGCACCTAGTTTTACTCATCAATCATATAGTTCTCAGAAATGTTAGTACCTTATGGTGTTTTATGAGGTCAAATCTCCTTAGCATGTTTCTTTAATTTATAAATAATTACTAAACTGTTTTTGCTACCGAACTGTTATTTATCTTATCTGTTTCCCCCACATGTTTTCATATCCCGGGGCTCTTCCTCAGGTCTAATAAAACAAGAAATGTTTCCAATCCCCCCTGATAGCTAAAATATGTTCCTTATTAATCTCATTAATCCCATGAGACATCACTTACTCTCTCTAGCTTCATTTCAAAATATTGGACCCTCGGGGGACAAGCCCCCATGCTCTATGTTCTATATTACTCCCATTTTACCTACCCTTTTAGAGATTATATTTTATTTCTGTTATAGCATTATATAGCATTATAAGTTTTGCTCCCCCCTCCCATATTATTTTCCATTACCATATTGAAATATAATTACCTCTTACCCCAACTGTATATACCTTTGAGCTTACTCCATAGGCAGAGGAAAATATAGGCCCTTTGGGGAATAGGCCCCTATGCTCATATCTACACCAACTTCCATATAGCCTCGGAGATGCAATTAGATTCCATCTAGTTACAACCAACTTTAACCCTCCAAGGTACCATAAAATCCATTCAATACTGCCCCCCCCTACTCTCCTACCCTTGGATACCCAAGCTCCCTACCCCATTTCTTACACCCTTGAGCTTACTCTGTAAGCAACAGAAAATATATCCTGTAGAAATTTACCTAGATTTTTCATGTATGTCTATATGTTTATGATTCATTGTTAGTGCAATTCATTGTTATTATATTTGGTTTGCCGAGACAAGCCCTGTCAGCTTTGTCAGATTTCTTAGTAATTTAAAGAGATTCAACCTTTCTGAACCCCCCTATTCCCAAATCTTCTGTCCCCTAATCCTTAGTGCTAAATCTAACCGCTACCTATACGTCTCCCTTAACAGTAACCTTTCTCCTTTCCTCCTTGCTTTCTCCCCTTGAACCCTCTCCCCGTTACCCCCCCTTTATTTTTTTTCTTCTGGTCACAAAAAATCATTCGCTATGACATACTCTCCTCTCCCCCTCTCACGCTTACTATGTTAAATACTAGAGGACTGAACTCTCCAACTAAGAGACGTCTACTTGTAAAATACCTGAAACTACTAAAAACAGACGTGGGATTTCTCCAAGAGACACATTTGATAGTTGGAGACAATGAGAGACTTAAAACTCAATTATTTCCCCATGTATATTCAGCTTCTTATATAGGAAAAAGCATAAGTGTAGCTATTTTGATCAGCCGAAATTTGTCTTTACAATGCTTACATGTAGAGCGAGATGAAGAAGGGAGATTTGTAATGTTGGTATGTAAACTAAATAACTGCACGTTTATGCTAGTTAATCTCTATGCTCCCAATCAAGGTCAATTAAAATTCCTAAGGAAGACATTTGATCTGATGGATAAAATTAAACAGGGGACTCTACTTATAGGGGGAGACTTCAATTTAATTTGGGATCTGGTGATGAATAAAAGATTTTCCAATCCGGACTCAAGTGATGCACACATTAATTCATCTGCCCCAAAGTTCCGGGACCTGGTGGCCAGTACCAGCTCTTCGACAACAAATAGAGACTATTCATATTTATCCCCAACACATAAATCATATTCCCCAATAATCTATTTTTTTTACTGATTCTTGGACCTTAAACTACATAAGACATGCCAAAATTTCTTCTTGTCCGTGATTATGATGCAGTATCCATTACTTTACCTGGAAATTCGGCGCTTACATCCAAACCAAGATGGAAGTTCCCTCAATTTGTATGGGTGGATCCTCTATTTCTAGGGTCGCTGCAAGACACAACCACGGACTTCTTCCGGAATAACAGAGAAGAGGAAACTTGCCAACAAACTAGATGGAGTGCTTTTAAGGCATATATTTGGGGCTTCTGCATTAGTAAGCTAGCTAAGGCTAAAAAAGATAGCGGGGGACCCTTAGGAAAGTTGATGTGTGATCTTAGAAAAACAGATAGACTAAACAAATGAGATTTAGACAGGTCATGTCTCATGTATTCTAAAAGTAACAAGGCGGATTCACTTTTAGCAAAAAGCTTAGACAAAGAGCAGCCACGGCAAGAATTTCTTATATATCACATGACAGTCACACTGCATACACCCCTGCAGATATTGGGGAGATATTTGCGGAATATTATTCGAACCTATATAATATCAAGAAACACGAGTCCCCTATATCGGTATCACCCCAGGATATCTCACATTTTTTGATGGACCATCCCACTCTATTAAGAATCCAAACTCTTTACCCTACCACAACTCAAGGAAGAGGATGAGAAAGATTAACACAACCGTTCTCATGAAGAGAAATTGAAGATGTCCTTAAACAGATTCAAAACAACAAGGCCCCTGGACCAGATGGCTTCACAGGGACATTTTATAAGAAACTCAAACCACAAATAGCCTCAATATTGAGAGACCTTTTTAATCAGATTAGGGAAACAGGCCAGATCCGAAGAGAATTTTTGGAGGCTACTATCATCCCTATCCCAAAGCCAGGGAAAGATCAGACTGAATGTAGTAATTATTGCCCCATTTCGCTTATTAATCTAGATACGAAACTATACTCGAAGCTCATAGCAAATAAGCTAGTCTATCTCCTGCCAATGATCATACATCATGACCAAGTAGGCTTTAAGTTAGGCAGACAAGGTCCAGATAACACTAAAAGACTAATCCCAGTCTTCCAGAGGCACAAAGACTAAACATCCCCATGGTGGCCCTGTCGCTAGAGGCTGAGAAAGCCCTCGACAGGGTCAGATGGGATTATATTTGGGAGGTTCTTGAGGCTTTTGGGTGTCCCGAACCCTTTATCATAGCAATTAAAACTCTGTACTCTGTTCCATATGCTAGAGTAAAAGGAATGGGATTCTGTTCCCCAGAGTTCCCAAATTCTAACGGAACCAGGCAAGGCTGCCCACTCTCACTGCTTATTTTTGCATTGGTGATGGAACCTTTGGCTCAAAAAAATAGACAATCTGATTCTATAACTGGGATCCCTCTTCTTCTCCCCCCGGAGAAAATAGTTCTTTTTGCAGATGATGTGACCCTACCCCTAACGAAGCCACTTTCTTCCATGCCAGCTGTCTTTAATGTGATCAATCTTTTTGGCAAAATGAGCTATTATAAAATTAATTATAAAAAGACAGAGGGCTATTCCATACAGATGGACCATCCCACTCTATTAAGAATCCAAACTCTTTACCCTTTTTCCTGGTCAACCCAAAATATTAAGCATTTGGGGATACTCTTGAGTGCCAACCCAGAAAGTCTGATTCATGATAATTTCGACCTCTTAATTCATAATTTCAAAACATTGCTGGAGAAGTGGGACTTCAAAGAACTATCCTGGTTAGTGAACTTTTTGAAATCCTGGGGATTCTTCACAAATCCCATTCAGAGATCCACTCCATGGGAGATCAGATGGAAAAGTGGGATTAAGTTCCCCAAACCCCTAACAATTCACTATAATTTACTCCTGTCGGACATTACCCCTGGGATATCATGGCAATTTAAAGCATGGACTAAAGAGTTAGGCATTTATATAACTGATAGCGAATGGGAGGACGCAATCACGGTCACTAAAAAGACCACACATTGTGTTACAATGCTGGAAGTACATATAAAAGTACTCCTGAAGTGGCAAAGAACCCTGATACAGCTTGCCAAAATGTACCCTGAGGTCTCATCCTTATGTTGGCGTGGTTGTGGTGGAACCGGCTCAGACCTACATATTTGACCTACATATTTGGTGGGAATGCCCCAAACTGAATACATTATGGGAAGAGGTGGGCAGCATATGTACCTCTCTGAAACTTATCACTGATATATCGCTTGCTAATGCATTGCTTGCTACATGTTATAGCAACTGACATACCGCAGATGTCGAGAAGACTACTGGTCTACATTTTCACTGCAATAAAGTTGTGCATTGCTCGGGCTTGGAGAACTCTTGAACCTTCACACCTCTCAGAGATTAAAGGGGTAATAGACTACATGGCTAACATGGAGAGATACTTTTTCAATTCGGTTGATCAAATGGACATCTACTGGCTAATTTGGGACATATGGCTTCATAAATAATGATTAATTTATAACCCACATTAGGCTTCCTAAATAGAAGTTTACATTTTTTGTACTAGTGACAAATTCTTATAGTGTGAGGAGAGAGGGGAGGAAGGAGCATTAAAGGAAATGGGGAAGAGAACACCCCCTTTTTTCCCCTTCTCTCCCTCTTTCTCCCTCTCTATGCTCCTTCACCCTGTTCTCTACTTCCCCCCCTCGATCTCACTACCCACTCTAGCTTATCCCCATTCTTAGGGTTCAGACACAGACCCCATATTGGTTGAATGTGAAATACTTGGTAAGGCTGGAGGGCTATTGCAGTAAATACAATAGAGCAATATAACTGAAATATTTTGATTAGAAGCGCTACCACTTTTTTAAATTGCTATGACAAAATAATCTAAACTACTTTACCTAAATGTGATATTTTAGATACTGATATATGTTATGATTATCTTTTGGTTGTTTGATTGTTCATGCATTATGTATATGGTAATCATGTGTTCAATTTTGAAAACATTTCAATAAAAATATATAAAAAAAAAAATACACATTACATAAACCTAACCCTACTAAATAATTAAATCTACAATTACAAAATAAAAATACTAAAGTACAAAAAATAACAAACAAAATTATTCAAAATAAAAAGAATTACACCTAATCTAATAGCCCTATAAAAATAAAAAAGCACCCCCAAAATAAAAAAAAACACCCTAGCCTACAATAAACTACCAGTAGCACTTAAAAGGCCCTTTTGTATGGCATTGCCCTAAAGAAATCAGCTATTTTCCCTATAATAAAATACAAAGACCCCCTGAACAGTAAAACCCACCCCCCAACCAACCCCCAAAATAAAAAACAACTCTAAAAAAAACCTAAGCTACCCATTGCCCTGAAAAGGGCATTTCTATGGGCATTGACCTTAAAAGGGCATTCAGCTCTTTTTCATTGCCCTTAAAAGGGCATTTAGCTCTTTTATGTTAAAAAAGAATGGTAAAATGTTTCTTGTGCTACTAGTTAGGGTAGGTCGGCCTAATCTCCTGTTATAGTCCTCCTTAGGATATCGATATTAAGTAAACCAAAAAGAAAAGAGTGATAGGAGATAAAGCACAAAAAAATGCTTAAACCTTATAAATATAGACCTCAATAAGAAGGATACACTTAATAGCAATGATTATCTAATACTCAGCAGGCTTTTAGGGTAATCTAGCCAAGACTAATAAAGACAAAGTAAGAGATATATTTTGTACAAATGACAGATCAAATGAAAATGAATTTATTAAGTTAAAACCTTTAAAACAATAGCAACTAGTTGTTTATATATAAAGGGGCAGAGCAAGGGTCGCCGACCCTGATAATTATGAATTTTGGGATTCCCCGTTAAAAGAAAAAAACTTTCTAATTATCGGTGAATATTATCGTGTGTGTGTGGTCCCGGTGTAGTTAAAAATAGCCTTTACAGGAATCTGATTAGAGGATAGAAAATTAGGCCTAGATTTGGAGTTCGGCGTTCGCCGTGAAAACCAGCGTTAGAGGCTCCTAACGCTGGTTTCTTACGCACTCCGGTATTTAGAGTTTATTTACCGCGACTCAAAATACACCTAACGCTCACCTTTCTACCGCCACCTCAGACCCAGTAGTAAACATATACCGACAAAAACAACATCCACGAATCACAAAAAAAATATTACACAAAGTACACTTACACTCATACAAACACTACACTATATTTATTTTTCATATTTATTTTGTTTTCGGTAAAATACAAATGATTAAAGTTGCGAGATCTCGGGTGTTTGAAAAAAATCCACAAAAATCCATTTTCCCATTGACTTACATGGACATACGGGAAAAGACCCTCATATACCTACATCTAACTAATAACATTATCACAAACATACTGTCAGCCGCTCTGGAATCAATCCGGGATGTAACCCAACTGCTAGCGTGAATTGAAAGCACACGCTAGCACACTGAGAAATATCCAGGACGTGACCCACTCAGGAAGCAGATTAGAAGATAACAAAAATGAATATTGTTCCAGAATGCAGGAAAGCCACAAAGGTTAAAACGTCCCTTTAAGTAGTACAAAGAACAAAAAGGAAATGCTCTTACTTGAAGCTTCTGAAAAAGGTCCTCTTTAGCAGGCTTGTAAAACAAAGGAAAAGTTCTCTTTTGCAGCTTGTAAAAGTATAATGTCCCTTTAAGCAGGTTTATAACAAACAGAAAGGCAAAGTTCTCTTTTGCAGCTTGTAAAAGTAAATGTCCCTTTAAAGCAGGTGTATAATAAACAGAAAGGCAAAGTTCTCTTTTGCAGCTTGTAAAAGTAAATGTCCCTTTTAAGCAGGTGTATAACAAACAGAAAGGCAAAGTTCTCTTTTGTAGCTTGTAAAAGTAAATGTCCCTTTTAAGCAGGTGTATAACAAACAGAAAGGCAAAGTTCTCTTTTGCAGCTTGTAAAAGTAAATGTCCCTTTTAAGCAGGTGTTGTTTAACAAAGAATAGGTTTAAAGGTAAAGGCCAAAGCAAGGTCAGGCAGGCAGAAGTCGGCATCCAAATATCAGCAAAAGGTATAGGCAAAAGACAGGGTCAGGCAAGCAGAAGTCGGCATCCAAGTATCAGCAAAAGGGTAATAGCTACAGGCAAGGTCAGGCAGGCAGAAGTCAATGTCCAAATATCAGCAAGTAGGGATTAGGCAAGAGGCTTGGTCAGGCAGGCAGAAGTCGGTACACAGAAGAACAAAACTGATATGGTACTCACAATCCAGGGAAACAAACAAACGGGCCCAGATTCAGATCTCCCGCCGAGATTTAAAGGGCAGGAGCGTAACCGTCATCAGAGGGGTGTGAGAGAAAGCGTCATGTTGCTAAGCAACATGACGTCAGAGACACAGAGGAGTTCCGGGAGCCGCGGCGACACGGCGATGAACGGAAGCGCTCATGACAGCACCCCCTCCTCAAGGACCCCTCCGGGGGACAGGACCAGGTCTATCAGGATGAGTCTTGTGGAAGGTCTTGACCAATATAGGAGCATTTACTTGATGAGCAGGTTCCCAAGAACGTTCCGTGACTGGATAACCCTTCCAATGAATGAGATAATACAATTTCTTGCCCCGCAATTTGGAATCTAGAATATGGCTGATCTCAAACTCAGGATGTCCATGCACCAATAACGGTGGAGGTTTAGAAAAAGGCTTAGAATACCTGTTAATCATCACAGGTTTTAAAAGAGAAACATGGAATACCGGATGGACTTTGAGAGACTTGGGTAAAGCTACCCGATAAGCAGTGGAACATACCTGACCCAGTATTCGGAAAGGACCCACATATCGTGGTCCCAATTTGTTAGAAGGTTGTTTCAGGCGAAGAAATCGAGAGGAAATCCAAACTTTATCACCAGGGCGATATTTGGGAGCCTTTTTCCGTCGAAGATCCGAAAAGAACTTGTAACGTCTAGAAGTTACAGAAAGAATACGATGTATCTTCTGCCAATGTCGAGTTAATCTTCGGGCTGTAAGATCAGAAGCAGGATTCACTGTGGAGGAAGTATGCAAAGGGAATGTCCTAGGCTGATATCCGTAAGCTGCATGAAAAGGAGAAGTCTGAAGGGAGGAATTGTACCGGGCATTATGGGCCAATTCAGCCAAAGGAAGGTAAGAAGTCCAGTTAGAATGATAATGATCCACATAATGTCTAAGATATGTTTCAAGACACTGGTTTACTCTTTCAGTCTGACCATTCGATTGTGGGTGGTGAGAAGTAGAGAGAGATATAGTAGTACCAAAATGTTTACAAAGTGACCTCCAAAATCGAGAAACGAATTGTACCCCTCTATCTGAAACAATATCTAGAGGAAATCCATGGATTCTTACAATATGTAGAATAAAAAGTTCAGAGAGTCTTTTGGCAGATGGTAATCCTGGCAAGGGTACAAAATGAGCCGTCTTAGTGAACCTGTCGACCACCACCCAGATAGTATTGTTCCCAGTGGACAAGGGAAGATCGGTAATAAAGTCCATGGATACATGAGTCCAAGGCTGGTGAGGTATAGGCAATGGTTGGAGTAATCCTGAAGGAAGTTGGCGTGGAGTTTTGTTCATGGCACATTGTGTGCATACTGAGACGTAATCCTTCACATCTTGAGAGAGTGTAGGCCACCAGACATGTTGTTTGAGGTTTCGAGTGGTAATACTGATGCCAGGATGTCCAGAAAGGGGACTATCATGAGCCCAAAATAAAATCTTGGAACGAAGGCGTTCAGGAACAAAGAGTAAACCTTTGGGAGGTTTACAGGACAAAGGAAGATGCTCTTGAGCGGACTGTAATTCTTGTAACCAAGAAGTTGTTAACTGGGCAATGACTTCATGAGGTTGGAGAATGGTACCAGACTCAGGAACTGGGGTATCTTGAAATTGTCTGGAAAGTGCGTCTGCTTTAATATTTTTTGAACCAGGTATGTAAGACAAATTATAGTGAAACCGAGAGAAGAATAAGGACCAGCGTGCTTGCCTGGAATTTAGTCGTTTGGCTGTTTGGAGATACAGAAGGTTCTTATGATCAGTAAGTATAGTAAATGGCAAAGAAGTACCTTCCAGCCAATGTCTCCATTCATCCAATGCCATCTTGATGGCAAGCAACTCTTTATTCCCTACGTCATAGTTAAATTCGGAAGGAGTGAATTTTTTAGAGAAAAAAGCAACAGGATGAATCCTTCCAGTCTCTGGTATTCGTTGAGACAGAACCGCTCCAGCAGCAACAGAGGAAGCATCCACCTCCAGAATAAATTGAAACTCAGGATTTGGATGACGAAGGATAGGAGCTGAGGAAAAAGCTTCTTTGAGAGATTCAAAAGCTTCTATAGCCTCAGACGGCCATACTTTACAGTTTTGTCCTTTTCTTGTGAGAGAAGTAAGAGGAGAAGTAATAGTAGCAAAATTCTTGATGAACTTTCTGTAATAATTGGCGAAGCCTAGGAAACGTTGTAAAGCCTTCAAAGAATCAGGTCTAGGCCAATCCAAAATGGCAGAAAGTTTAGTAGGGTCCATTTCGAATCCAGATGCCGATATTACATAACCCAGAAAGGGTATGGATTTTTGATGGAAAGAACATTTCTCCAGTTTAGCAAACAGATGGAATTCTCTTAGACGTTGAAGTACTTTCTTGACGTGGTGCACATGATCTTGGTGGTTCTGAGAAAAAATTAAGATGTCGTCCAGGTATATGATAACAAAAATATTCAAAAAATCACGAAAGATCTCATTTACAAAATGCTGGAAAACCGCCGGAGCATTGCATAGCCCGAAGGGCATGACCAAATATTCATAATGCCCAAATCGAGTGTTAAAGGCAGTCTTCCACTCATCTCCTTTGCGTATACGGATCAAGTTGTATGCACCACGTAGGTCGAGTTTGGTGAAAATGGTGGCTCCCTGAAGATAAGTAAAAAGTTCAGGAATAAGGGGCAGAGGATAACTGTTCTTGATGGTAATCTGATTCAATCCACGATAATCAATACAGGGTCTTAATCCGCCATCCTTTTTTCCCACAAAAAAGAAACCAGCCCCTACAGGGGAAGAGGAGGGTCGAATAAATCCTCTAGCCAGATTGTCTTTTATATATTCTTCCAGAGCCATGTTTTCTGGTTTAGAAAGTGGATATGTCTTGCCTCGAGGATAGGCAGCCCCAGGAAGGAGGTCAATGGGACAATCAAAAGGGCGATGAGGAGGAAGACGTTCCGCTTCTTTTTTGGAGAAGACATCCACAAAGTCATGGTAATGCATAGGTAAGGATTCCGGAGTTTCAACTGTGAGAGCAATAGTGAGTGGTAACTTAGTAATCTTTTGAAGACATTTAGTCTGGCATGTAGATCCCCAGGAAGTGAGTTCACCGAAAGTCCAAGAAAAAATGGGATTGTGAATCTGGAGCCAGGGTAATCCCAAGATAATGGGAAATTGCGGAGTGGGAATGACATCGAAACAAATTGTCTCAGAATGAAGTATTCCTACGGTGAGGATTAAGGGTTGAGTAGAAAACTGAATGTATCCAGAACCCAAAGGATCTCCACTGACCGTAGAGACTGAAATGGAATACTCCTTCTTTAGTAAGGGTATAGAATGAGTAGAAACAAATGTAGAGTCAATGAACACACCTCCAGCACCAGAATCAATTAGAGCTTGGGTATAGATCTTCTTATGTCCAATTAGAAGAGTTACTGGAACAAAGAGTTTCTTGTATAGGGAATGACCACTATTTTGGCTTAACTCAGTTCCCTGGACTAGAGTTAAGCCCTGGCTTTTACTGGCCTAGTAGGACAATCCCTTAATAAATGTCCTTTAAGGCCACAGTACAGACATAAGCCAAGAGTCCGTCTTCTTAAGCGTTCAGTCTCAGTTAATTTTATACTTCCTACTTCCATGGGTTCAGCCTGATCAGTAGTA
The DNA here is from genome assembly GCF_027579735.1 of Bombina bombina. NCBI lineage: Eukaryota > Metazoa > Chordata > Amphibia > Anura > Bombinatoridae > Bombina > Bombina bombina. The sequence continues at coordinate 998,120,044 of NC_069504.1, read as the reverse complement.
GGAGAGGCTGGAGTGACTGGATTAGAAAAACGAGGAGCTAAACGAAAAGGAGTTCGAGTGGAAGTCCTCTGTGTTCTATCCTTTTCTTGTTGGCGTTCACGAAACCTGGCGTCGAGACTGATACAGAGATTTATTAAGGCTTCTAAGGACTCTGGAAGTTCACGATACACCAATTCATCCTTGAGACGCTCAGAAAGTCCTTTACGGAAAGCGGCTCTGAGTGCTCCCTGATTCCAAGTGGTTTCAGAGGCAAGGGTGCGGAACTCAATTGCATATTGAGAGACTGGTTGATTTCCTTGACGTAAATCCAGGAGAGTTGCTTCAGCAGCGGATGACCTTCCAGGTTTATCGAATACGTTTGAGAATGTAGATAGAAATGTATCAACATCCAACAGTATAGGATCATTCTTTTCTAGCAAAGGTGACACCCAAGCCAAGGCTTTTCCTTTCATTAAGGAAATAAGAAACGTGATTCTAGAAGAGGCAGTAGCAAAGAGAGTAGGGCTATTTCGGAAATGAAGACGGCATTGATTCAAAAAGCCTCTACATTCTTCAGGATTCCCATCATATTTATCCGGAAGAGGAATCCTGGGACTTAGTTGTACCTGAGACTGATTGTTAGGAATCGGAGGAGGTAATGCCTCAATCGGATTTGGATTGGGATTAGGATTGGGAGGTGCGGTAGCAACCAAATTTTGTAATAGAGCAGTAATTTGATCAAGTTTAGTGTCCAGAGACTGCAAGTGAGTGGCATGAGAACCCAAGAGCTGTCCCTGGTGAGCCACGGCCATAGATAATTCAGTGGGGTCCATTTTTATGGCCCGTTTGTAATGTCAGCCGCTCTGGAATCAATCCGGGATGTAACCCAACTGCTAGCGTGAATTGAAAGCACACGCTAGCACACTGAGAAATATCCAGGACGTGACCCACTCAGGAAGCAGATTAGAAGATAACAAAAATGAATATTGTTCCAGAATGCAGGAAAGCCACAAAGGTTAAAACGTCCCTTTAAGTAGTACAAAGAACAAAAAGGAAATGCTCTTACTTGAAGCTTCTGAAAAAGGTCCTCTTTAGCAGGCTTGTAAAACAAAGGAAAAGTTCTCTTTTGCAGCTTGTAAAAGTATAATGTCCCTTTAAGCAGGTTTATAACAAACAGAAAGGCAAAGTTCTCTTTTGCAGCTTGTAAAAGTAAATGTCCCTTTAAAGCAGGTGTATAACAAACAGAAAGGCAAAGTTCTCTTTTGCAGCTTGTAAAAGTAAATGTCCCTTTTAAGCAGGTGTATAACAAACAGAAAGGCAAAGTTCTCTTTTGTAGCTTGTAAAAGTAAATGTCCCTTTTAAGCAGGTGTATAACAAACAGAAAGGCAAAGTTCTCTTTTGTAGCTTGTAAAAGTAAATGTCCCTTTTAAGCAGGTGTATAACAAACAGAAAGGCAAAGTTCTCTTTTGTAGCTTGTAAAAGTAAATGTCCCTTTTAAGCAGGTGTATAACAAACAGAAAGGCAAAGTTCTCTTTTGCAGCTTGTAAAAGTAAATGTCCCTTTTAAGCAGGTGTTGTTTAACAAAGAATAGGTTTAAAGGTAAAGGCCAAAGCAAGGTCAGGCAAGCAGAATTCGGCATCCAAGTATCAGCAAAAGGGTAATAGCTACAGGCAAGGTCAGGCAGGCAGAAGTCAATGTCCAAATATCAGCAAGTAGGGATTAGGCAAGAGGCTTGGTCAGGCAGGCAGAAGTCGGTACACAGAAGAACAAAACTGATATGGTACTCACAATCCAGGGAAACAAACAAACGGGCCCAGATTCAGATCTCCCGCCGAGATTTAAAGGGCAGGAGCGTAACCGTCATCAGAGGGGTGTGAGAGAAAGCGTCATGTTGCTAAGCAACATGACGTCAGAGACACAGAGGAGTTCCGGGAGCCGCGGCGACACGGCGATGAACGGAAGCGCTCATGACACATACACTCATCGATGCATACAAACAATATACACCACATGACATACACAAAATATTTATTTATTACAAAAAGAACACGATTTAGTTACTTTTTCACACAAGCTCATGACGTCACTCACTTTACGAGGAAAACCAGTCTTAGAAAAAAAAATTAGAAATCTTTAGAGCCTCCATTGACTTCTATTGGGAAGACGTGCTCGTGCACGCGAAACCCTCATTTCCCTAACGCACGCAAATAGCGTAGACTGAAAAACTCCAAATACCAGCGCTAGAAAATACATGATTTCATGCGTTAGACACAGCTATGATAAATAGATCAAGAAATGACTATTTCCCTATGGTGGACTTATGGTTTTTAATTATTAAATATTCACAACACCATAAATTTGTTTCACACTTTTAGATTACATCAACTACAAATCCACATCACTAGTAACACATTATTATTTCAATAAAATTACATTTAAAATTAAAATAAAATTCAATACACATTTCTAGATTCACAAACACTACACAATGGGAAACACCTCTCATTTACCTTTATTATTGCATTTCAGTTATTCAACTCATATGCTTGCAGCAACTGCATATTTACATAGGCTTAACACATAATCACTCATGGATGCACATATATTACTTTTAACATTCACTCATACATGTGCATTCAAATGATGGTGGACAAACACATTACATTCTCTACAGGAATCACAAAACACAACATATGGATTTGACGGTACTTGTAACATCATTATTCCATCACAATAAACCATTAGGAATTACCTACAAAAAATACATCATTACACCAGATTACAGATGTCACTTTATGGGAAGGAACAACAATGCCAGACCGCTATATAGAAGTCAGCATATGTGGGACACAATCACAATATATACATACATGTACATAACACGTATCACCCATCACGCAACCACAAAGCACACATTTAGATTTTATTCAGCACACAATAACAATGTAGCACAATACAACAACACAATGAGGATTTCACAACTACATAGGCAGGTTAATAATATCATGACGTCATTAGAAGATTCAACCATACACATCACAGATTCACCACTGTACCGCCCCTTTAGGAACTTTAACACTCAATACTACAATACAACATATACGTAAACCACACTTTTGAACAGCATTATTATGGAGATTTCAATGGGACAATTAAGAAATATTGTCAGATCGCAAATCACTTATATATACAATACTACAGATGGCAGCCGGAAGTTATTCAGTATTAGTGCCATTTTTATGGCACGCATACAATATTGTCAGATCTAAAATCACTTATATATACAATACTACAGATGGCAGACGGGAAGTTCTGAATTATTATTGCGATTTGAAAGGGACGCATACAATATTGACAGCTCGGCAATCACTTATATACACAATACTACAGATGGCAGACGGGAAGTTCGGAATTATTATTGCGATTTGAATGGGACGCATACAATATTGACAGCTCGGCAATCACTTATATACACAATACTACAGATGGCAGATGGGAAGTTCGGAATTATTATTGCGATTTGAATGGGACGCATACAATATTGACAGCTCGGCAATCACTTATATATACAATACTACAGATGACAGCCGGAAGTTATTTAGTATTAGTGCCATTTGAATGGGACGCATACAATATTGACAGCTCGGCAATCACTTATATATACAATACTACAGATGACAGCCGTAAGTTATTCAGTATTATTGCGATTTTAAAGGGACGCGATTTTAAAGGGACGCATACAATATTGACAGCTCGGCAATCACTTATATATACAATACTACAGATGACAGCCGGAAGTTATTCAGTATTAGTGCCATTTTAATGGGACGCATACAATATTGACAGCTCGGCAATCACTTATATATACAATACTACAGATGGCAGATGGGAAGTTCGGAATTATTAGTGCGATTTGAAAGGGACGCATACAATATTGACAGCTCGGCAATCACTTATATATACAATACTACAGATGGCAGACGGGAAGTTCGGAATTATTATTGCGATTTTAAAGGGACGCATACAATATTGACAGCTCGGCAATCACTTATATATACAATACTACAGATGGCAGACGGGAAGTTCTGAATTATTATTGCGATTTTAAAGGGACGCATACAATATTGACAGCTCGGCAATCACTTATATATACAATACTACAGATGGCAGACGGGAAGTTCTGAATTATTATTGCGATTTTAAAGGGACGCATACAATATTGACAGCTCGGCAATCACTTATATATACAATACTACAGATGGCAGATGTTACTTTATCGTTTACAAACAATGTTGCAGCAACATTGATCGATCACATTCGATGCACATTATACACAACTATGCACTTTCATTCATGTTAGCCTGGACGTGTGCTTGTTACTATAAGATCGCGTTTCATAAATATTGATTACGCATATGAACAAACATTACAAACATGCACTGTATGTGTGATATTTGACACTTTCACATTGAGATTTATTTGCGGAAAACAACATTTCAGCCAAAAAAATACAACGCCCACTTTGAAAGCATTCGCGCCGCTCACATACAAACAAGTGAATACAATCAGCAATCATTACAAACTCAATACCATTGGACTAATCGTACTATAAATCCCCCAAACAACATGGCCAATGCATCACTTGTGATCCACATCAGATCAAGTGCTTACCTTGTTACGCTGTTTTGAAAGATGGATGACGATGACATGGTAGACGCTGCTGGTGCTGCTATTGGCGAACTAGCTGTTGGTCGAATCAGGCAGCCTCGGCGGCTCAGACCGAGACGAAGGGGTCTTCTGGTTCGAGGTCCTCGTGTCTACAGGGTGAGACCCACCTTGGAAAACATGAGCGACTTTGAGGTTTTTGATAAGTATCGGCTCGATCGCGAACAGCTCATTGGCCTTTACGATCTTCTTAAACCTCATTTGGAGCCACGTATACAAATAAGGACTGCTGTTCCCCCCATGAGTAAGATGCTAAGCTGTCTATACGTCCTGGCCTCCGGGAGTTTTCAATCCGGAGAACTGTACATGCATGGCCTGGCTCAAGGTACATTCTCTGTGGTGTTTGATAACTTTCTGGCCGCCATGGTACGTATCAGTAAGCAATACATAGGATTCCCACAGAATGATGGTGATTGGAGGCGCCTGAAGCGGGAATTCTTTGATATTGCTCAATTGCCCAATGTCTTGGGAGCCATAGATTGTACCCACATTGCGCTGCGTGCTCCAATTGATGACTTGCCCTTCAGAAATCGCAAACATTTTCATAGCCTCAACGTGCAGTATGTTTGTGACGCACGGATGAGGATTATGCATGTGTATGCGAATTTTGGAGGGGCTTGTCATGATGCCCACATCCTCTCTCTGTCGTCCCTGTGGAGCCAGTTTGAGGAAAGACAAATGCCCCCTGGTTATCTCGTTGGTGAGTATTTGTGCTCAACATGGTTAATAATTTTGACAATTGGCCCTGTATTTTTTAACTGTTAGCGTCATGTTCAGCTATAGGATTAAATTTAACCATTTGTTATTTACCGACGCTAATGTCTATTTTTATTTAAATGCAGATATGTAGCATGTCTTACCTTAAGTGTTCAGATAGAGAATGCAATGTAACCATGTAGTTAGCATTTTACACAAGGTTTTTTTTCAGAACAATACGCATATGTAGCATGTCTTAGCTGAAATGGGAAGATATTATCTCATGCAATTTAACCCTGTCATTGTCTCTTTCTGCTAATGTCTAGTTTTATTTAAATGCAGATATGTAGCATGTCTTACCTTAAGTGTTCATATAGAGAATGCAATGTAACCATGTAGTTAGCATTTTACACAAGGTTTTTTTTCAGAACAATACGCATATGTAGCATGTCTTAGCTGAAATGGGAAGCTATTATCTCATGCAATTTAACCCTGTCATTGTCTCTTTCTGCTAATGTCTAGTTTTATTTAAATGCAGATATGTAGCATGTCTTACCTTAAGTGTTCATATAGAGAATGCAATGTAACCATGTAGTTAGCATTTTACACAAGGTTTGTTTTCAGAACAATACGCATATGTAGCATGTCTTAGCTGAAATGGGAAGCTATTATCTCATGCAATTTAACCCTGTCATTGTCTCTTTCTGCTAATGTCTAGTTTTATTTAAATGCAGATATGTAGCATGTCTTACCTTAAGTGTTCATATAGAGAATGCAATGTAACCATGTAGTTAGCATTTTACACAAGGTTTGTTTTCAGAACAATACGCATATGTAGCATGTCTTAGCTGAAATGGGAAGCTATTATCTCATGCAATTTAACCCTGTCATTGTCTCTTTCTGCTAATGTCTAGTTTTATTTAAATGCAGATATGTAGCATGTCTTACCTTAAGTGTTCAGATAGAGAATGCAATGTAACCATGTAGTTAGCATTTTACACAAGGTTTGTTTTCAGAACAATACGCATATGTAGCATGTCTTAGCTGAAATGGGAAGATACAGAATAATATAGAAATTTTATTTTTTGGATGTTTCTGACAAGTTTTCATATGGATTATGGTTTTTAACAAAAAAAAATTTATACAACAATATACTAGTTTAAGTATTCTGTTTGAATTATGTTCTGTTCAAAATTTATAGGTGATTCTGGGTACATGAGCCGGCCTTGGCTCATTACCCCCTTGCGTAGCCCGACTGATGTGTCTGAGGAGCGCTACAATAGGGCTCATAAGAGAACCAGGGCGGTGGTTGAAAGGATGTTCGGGCTCCTGAAGATGAGATTCAGGTGCCTGGACCGTTCTGGAGGAGCACTCCAGTACAACCCAAAGAAGGTGGCTAAGATCGTTGTAGCCTGTAGCGTCCTGCATAATATTGCACAGCGGGCTGGGATGCTGCAGGCCGTCCCGGTGGACAGAGACCTCCTCAGAGATGAGGAGGATGATCCTGTTCTAGAGGGGGAATTCCAGGACGAGGGACTTGATGTCAGAGCAGACGTCATCAACCGCCACTTTAGACAGTAAAGAATAGAAGTTAGACTGTAGTATTTTCAATAGATGTGAACTCTAGGGAAATGACAAGTAGAGAATTGTACAAACATGTTAGTATTGATCAAATGTTAGAATAATTTTTAATTTTCATAATATAGGTGATGCTCTGGGCATTGGGTCCTATAGCGAGTCTTTGCCACCTGGTTTTTAAAGAGGACATCAGATGGTAAGTAGAAATGTATGGACTGTTGCTGGCATGATTTGTACACAAATACATCATATGGCATACATTTTAAAAAATAGATTTTTGTTTACACATTACTTAAAATGTACATAATCAGAAAGGGATACTCTAGAATGACTATGGTTCAATGTCACACAGAGGTTTTTTCTGCTCAATATGACTCATCTTCACACTTGATAGAAAATAACACAGGTTCATACACAGGCTTAGTAAGCTAGTGACAGATATTTATTATGAAATGGGGGGTGGGAGAGGGGTACAGAACTGATTCACACACTTGTATGAATTTTTTTGTTAAAATGTATTACATTAGGGAGATGACTTAATCTAAAGACTGAAAGGGAACAATTTGAAGCCTGACAGTCAAGATTGCCCAGACTGACAGTGGGGAAAAAGCCAAGATTGAAATTGAAGTATACCAATGGGATCATGTCTGGCATTATCTTTCAATTCTGCTGACCTTGAAAACCATACAAAGACATGTTCACATGGTAAGTGCAAACTATTTGATAGAATAAGGCTGTGGAGACATCCTATTGGAGACACTTAGATGATTTTCTATTTTGTAGATGGTATTTCCCAGTCCTCTATTTAATGAACTGATGAATAAGACACCTATTGAAGATCAACTGTTTACCCCTGAATTGACTTTCAAAGACCATGCATTATCCAGGTTGGTGCATGCTAGTTAAGAATCACATGAAGAATGTTGATTATTGTTAGCTTACATACATTAGTCATACTTATTTCATCATTAGATATTTAGGGATCACAATCAGAAAAAGGAATACATATTATAGTTGATATAGAGGTATTTGAATGGACATGAAATATTAGATTTATGTTCAGCATACATATATTGTTGAAATGTGATATACATTATTATGTATAATTTGAATTTTTGATATTTAAATAGAATTTTTAAGCAACAATATAATGGTGTATGTATTTCATTAATTTTAAATCAATTTAATGATTATCTTTAAAAAATGTTGATCAAAGTTAGAGCATAGACACCATATGATTTTAAATGTATTTTATGAATATTTGACAACGTGTGTATTAACTTTGTTCCATTTTTATTATTTTTCATTTCAGATTGGCATCTGATGACTTCCAGGAATATTTAATTATTTTCTATTAAATATATTTTGACATGTTAATACTAAACATTTTATTATTAAATACATTATTTTGAACAGATTCTACTAAATATCAATATAATCTGTAAATAAATCAAACTTGGACTCCCATGACTGGTAGTTGGCTATTTGACAAGCACATGCATAAGATAAAATAATGCATTAATATTAGAAAATAAAATGCTTCCGAGAATATTAAAATATATTTTATAACATTAATTGGGGAGTCAGATTCTTCAATGCTTTTATATTGAAAATGTATATATTAAAATTATTTATGATATGTAGTAAAAAAAAATTTTTTTTAACATTTAATAAGGTGAAGTGGTTCAATTACATGAAAGTGACAGTGTTGTTGAATGTAAAAATAATTGTATAAGATCATGTATCTTCCTTAGGTATCTCAAAAAATTAATAGAAAAATTATTTAAATTATTACATTTATAAATGGTAGGTCATTTAACTTGATATTTTTCAAAAATTAGTTATTGGATGCCAGGTTAATCTATGTAATTTTCTAGTGGAGTCATTTAACTATACTTAGTAATATTATGTATTTATTACAATCTTACCTCTTGGGTTAGACATCAAATATCTATATAGAATGTAAATTCCCCTTTTGTTTATTTTGTCAATGTTAAATCAAAATACAAAATGTTTGGGTCCTTAAAGGGACATTCACAAAGTATATTTTGTATAGATTTTTAAAAATATCATACAAGAATTTAAACATATTTAGAAAGTACTATAGAATTACATTCAGTCTTTAAATATACTTGTTAAAATAAAAAAAACAATGCACATATCTTAGTCAATGATATAAGGCATCTATATGCAAACAACAATCAGCATCAAAATAGCCTATGTAGAGATGTATTTAATCCAAGAATATATATAATTACAATATAATGATTGAATAACAAAACATATTAAGTTGTTCAAATATAAGAATATTATACAAAATGCATACATAACATATAGCTTAATGTCCCTCTACGCTGAAGGCTAAAAAAGACCTCATTTAATAAATATATTTCAGTCAGTGTGTAAAACAATCTAGAAGTTAATCTAAATTTGCTTTACTCATATGTTAGACTCATTTAGCAAAAGGAAGGTGCCTAGGTTTATGATATTTTAAGCATTATTGTGAAATGTTTATTTAAAGGGACATGAACTCAAAATATACTTAAAGGTAGACAGTTAAAAAATTAATGATTTATACATTCTGAATGAGTATTCTATTTGAATCAACTTTAAAACTTGTCTCATATTATGAATGCTCATTGTGATGTTGCTATCATTACTTTAAAAATAAGGCAGTAAATAGCTAATTTATTTGCTTCAGTACTCTGGACAGAACTTGATTGTTTGGAATAATTGATGCAACAATCGTCAAGGACAACCCAGGTTTTTATAAAACAATTGTCCGTAATATAAAATATCATTATTGATTTGCAAAGAAACATAACAAGATAACTGTTAACATTTGATTATCGGATTAAAGAATAAAGTTGATTAACATTTCATGCTCAATCACCAATGCTAAATTTGTTTGGACAGTGTCCCTTTAAGAGATTTAAAGAGTGTATTTACTTATCTTGCTATCTTGACATACTTTGCTTGAAAAGCATATCGAGATCGGCTCAGTAGATGAAGATTGGTGGATGCACAGAGATGCCTTATGTGATTGTCTCAACCATGTGCATTTAAATTTCTTCTGTTGAGGATATATAAATACTAATGGAAAATGATTCACATTTTAAAGTCTAAACAATCTTCTATCTCTACAGATCATTTGATACAATTGTTTGTAATGTCTCTTTAAAACTAAAGACGCCATTGCACAATAACATATATGAGCACTTCAGACAAATACAAGCTCGAGGTTTATTTGCGAATAACAAAGCTGTAGTTTAATATTTATAAACAGATTATCCAAGTTACTGACATTCTAACCTGAATTTTAACATTAATAAATATTGCGTGGGAAACGCATCTTGAAACACCAGATTAGCATCTTTAAACATTAGAGTCTAATGTCACGCAATAGCACACAATCAATGTGCATTATAAAGACATTTAATAGAGCAATGTCAATACTTCACAATAAATGTATTTAAAGAACAATAAAGACATACAATATGAAATGTGTATTTGTATTAAAGAAACAGACCGTTATTAAACCGAGAAATGTCTACAACATTAATAATGTGACAGTATTAGATTTTAAAGAGTATTTAATCATTAATATTTAACGGATCACGGATATTAAATCTGCGTCACACATATCCGCATGACAGGCCCATGAGTTACAAATAAGTCTACATGAAAAATGAAGTAACAGCACCACCAAGCGGTATGTGTAAGGAAGTTACTAAGATATGAAACATTAAGGAACGGCCAATCAGAGTTCATCACACAAACACAACTTGAGTCAGGATGGTCTCACAGACATTATAACAATATTTCAAACTTTTATCCAATCAGATGTACAGATAAATTGTCCCATGGTGCATCTCATGTTTACTTGACCATATAAAAGTCCATTACACGTTGCCATCTTTGTCAGTTCTCTAATGCCTGCAGGCAATATATATTATTATTATTATAATTATACAACCCAGTAGGCATGTCAGTTCCCAGGTTCACCAAGGAGGAGAGCGCTGCACTGGTCCACGCCGTCAAGGACTTTTATCCCCAGCTGTTTGGGAACAAGAGGAGGTTGACAGATGCGCCTGTTAAGAAGGCCCTCTGGGAGTCTATCACCAATGCGGTTAGATTGGTGTGTGACGTCCAGAGGACCCAGGATCAGATCATGAGGAGATTCGGAGATATGAGGTTGCGTTTATCGAAAAAAGTAAACCTCATAAGGGACTGGGTACAAGCCCGTAAAAGAGGGGGCCAAAGAAAGGCCCCGCGGAAACTGTACCTACTCCCTTATGAGGTGACTTTATGCGAGCTCCTCAATCTCCGGGTCCCCAAAAGATTTAGATCCTCGCCATCCTCGGCCTCCTCTTCTTCCCTCCCAGCTGCGGGATCTGAAAGTCCTGACGCGGGGGACAGGGCAGATGCTTCTCCGTCCGGTGGCCTGGGAGGAGATGATAGAGAATCTGAACCAGGTAATTATCCAACTTCATATAATATATATTTTTTTTTTTTTTTATAATCAAAATATGTGTATATAGTCAGATACTAAACCTATACAGATCTCACAACATACACTACATATGATGTTTAGATATCTGATTTTAGATTAGTGACACATGAAATAGGAATGATGTTTCTTGCGCTCTACAGAATATGCGTCACAGAGCGGAAATGTAATTTCTCATCCACGTTAACATGGGTTTGCGGAAAGTGGCATTGCTTTATACATGTTGTTCAAATGACGGATGCGTAATTCCGCTTGGAATCATTGCGCAATGATCGCGAAAATGGCATTTCTCATCCACGTTAACATGGGTTTGCGGAAAGTGGCATTGCTTTATACATGTTGTTAAAAATTAAATGGGAATTCTTAGATTAGTGAAGAATACAGTATTCTTATTTTAAATATTATAGCTAATAAAAAACGAATAATACAAAACAATTATAACATATGGCCATCAATTGATGATTATGTAATAACAAGCAGATATTCTTAAAGATACAGTAAACAACACAACTGATTGAAAATAAGAGTCCAGGATATATTTATAATTAATTTAATTGAGGAAACTATTAACTCATGGGACTACCAAAGGATTAATATTTTTCAATTGATTTGTTATTCATGTAAATTTTTTAAACATGGCATGATTAGTATTAATGATATGCAATCCTCATTTAATATATTACAGATATGGATGTGGCTGCTGGATCCTCAAGCCAGGGCTTGTCACAGTATGGTATGTCTCTTTTTAATTGACATTTGTCTTAGAAACATGGACTGAACATTACATACTAAATACACATTGTTCAATATTTATATGTAATGTCTATTTAATAGATGAAAATCAAATAATTATTCGGATATCCTTAAATAACATATTACATTTTAATTGCATGCTCAATACCATTCATGACATCAACATATGGAGTAGATAATTCATTAACAACAACATTGTGGAATCAATTTAATTTTACATTAAAGGGATACTGAGCTACAATTATTAATATTGTCATTCAGATACAGTATGCAATATTAATAAACATAAAAATATAATACTATCATCATATGTGACATATTCTATTGCTAAATATATTGTAAAATAAAGAAAGTACGTTTATGTGCATCTAAATTTTGGTTGACCAACCTGGGTTTTTATTGATGATTGGTGGATACCTTCAACAAACAATATTTATTGAATCCAATATTCCTTATCTGCCTTTAAGATTAATATCGAGCAACATTCTAATTATAATAGGAGTCAATGTTAAATTATTTTTTACAGTTTGAACATAGAAATCAATTAATTAAATTAATCATGTCAGTGTCCCTTTAAGACAAAATAGATTCATTCATCTTTACATTCTTTTTATTAAAAACTATTGATATATAAATCACATTCTCTGTTGGAGTTACTTTATAGATATCTGCATACTCTAACAGCACCATGATTACATATTTGTAATAATCAATTTTGTTTTGTATTGTGATAAATATGTGTTGTGTCCTAAACAAGATTACTGTACATTGCAAAAATGGCTCGATGTGACACATGTGTTTGTTTAGATTTGTCAACAGATGCTACTCAATATGTGGTTTGTGTGTATTCTTGTAACTTCTTAAGGACATATGACGGAATTATTCCGTCATAAAACAATTGAGCAAAGTGAAAGCCGTGTCCTTAAAGGGTTAAGAACATTGATCATTGGGTATATTTAGATATGCAATAGCAGCATCTGAGATGAATTTGATGTCTAATGTAGTCTGACATTAAACATATGTTCAATACAGATATTTTTACAGAATCCCCTTGATTCAATCAAGCATTTTCTGGTGTAATGACTGCTCTATTCTTCACATTTTAAAGTTGATTAATGTTAAAATTCTAGACAGATGTGATTTAGTGATATCCCAAATGTGTTTAATAATATATATCTATATCATTCATAGAGAGAGTTGGTGTGGTGAGCCCACAGGAATCCAGCAGTGACATAGAGACGCCTTTGCGGTCTCCTGGTAAGTCCATTGACTCATTTATATGTAATTGAAGGTGTATTGCTAATCAATATTATGATCATGATTCTGATGAAGCATAACATTATAAAAATTCAAAATATTTATCTTCTGATTATATATTAATTTATTTTTCATATTGAACGATTAATAATTTCTACTTTATTAGTCTACACATTTGTTATTCATAAGATGTATAACATATGTTTGTTTCCATTAGACTTTTTGACAACAGTCATCAAGTGATACACACATGAGAAATCTTAAATGTTCTATGTACTATGCTTTTATGAATTTAACATTAATACAAACAATACATTAAAATTAATATTCATTGACAATAACAAATCTATTGTCATTTGTATGCTCCGTCAAAATGATGTAAATCATAACTTTGTGTGTGTATATCTTTAATGCAACATTGATGTGCGTATTTGAGCAACAGTAACATATTTTATAATATCTGATCTTAACGTGTACACAACATGTTATGTTTTACAGAGATTGCTGTCACATGTGGGACGGAGGAGGAAGAGGCTGCCTTGGAGTCTGATGGTATGTGAAATATATCTATCATGTTTCCAACATGTTTCTTTTTTGGAAATCATTTTATTGAAGACATTAAAAGTCTACAGCTTTTGCCCTTTAAAAAGGAATATTATTTGTCTGTTCAAATACACTACTGCCCCCTTTCTATATCAGGCAGCATGAAATTCTGCTTGTATATTTATTTTTAAAAATTTATAATTCATGCCATCATTATGTCACATGCATATTCCATGCCAAAACACAATAATAAGGTTCAAATTGTACAGACAGTCATTGATATTCATCTGAGTGCCTATATACATACCATATCCTCATTTCAGAATTGTTTAAAAATTCAAACACACTTCGAAGTATATTGAAAACATAATCAATTTGAAATGCGTTGATTTGATGTCAGGATGTATGAGATGTTAATATATTTTCTTTACATTTTCAGATGGATCCACCACTTCTGGTCATCTGGTTTCCACCCCTGCCCAGTCACAGACCCCTCCCCATGCACACACCCATGACCATGGCCACACCCCTGCACAGACCCAGAGCCCTTCCCATGACCAAACTCATGACCATGCCCAGACCACTGCCAGCCCTTCCCATATTTCAAATCCTGTCCCTCCCACAAAACGCCCATACACCCCCCTTCGCCGCTCTCCCCGTATTCTGGCCCGTACAGCTGCCCAGACCCAAACTCCCCACTCCCCAGCTGTACGGCCTACCCTGGAGCGGCAGCTCACCCCTCCCCAAGCCATTCACATCCCTCCCCAAGCCAATCCCATCCCTCCCCCCTGTCTCAACCTTCATTGTCCTGGGTGTCAGATTGTCCTTCCCAGGCACAGCTGTAAGTATCATTCTAAATACACTTTATAAGATACTTAAAGGTACAGTGAAGTTAAATTGGTTAAATTGTGATTCAAATCCAGCATGCAATGTTAATCAAATTTATAATTTAATACTCTTATTAATTATTCGTCATTCTCTTGATATATTTTTTTTAAAAAAGTAATTCCTATAATTAGTTTAAACAATAAAATAAATCTGGCCATCATTTCTTTATTGTTGGATGAATGTATCCATCAACCAGCATGCACAAACAAAGTTGATAAACAAATATTGGCTTCCATAAAAAGCAACATTCTTGCATTCAAAATATAGCTTGAGAATTAAAACATATAATGAATATGTGTAATTTATAAAGATTTGTCATGTCATGCTCTATCTGAATGAGTCCATTAAATATTTAGGTTCAGTGTCCCTTTAATTGGATATCGCTACATATACCAAACACCACTACTTGGATCCAAAATTTTATGTACAAATGTGGATACATTATCTCTTGTCTAACCCAGTGGGAATGTAATTTCTTCTGGTTGCTATGTTTACACAGCTTGTCCTCAATGCAAAAATGTTTAAGGATAGGTGTGCCTACCACAGTCTAAATTTAATTTTTAAATTGCTGATGTAAGTACAATGTAAATCCTTTAACAAGATTTGATACACTCAAGCTGTATAAGTGGATCATCTAAAACCAATTAAAGGGGACAACATGTTTGAGTAACATGTCCCTTTAATGATTTCTGTCTGTCTGAATAACCTAATTCATGTGTAAAGAATAAATGTAAACTAATTTATGTAAATAATTATTTGTCTTTATGATGACAATGTATGTATTAAAATTTTTTAGTCTGTTGTGTAATTATCCTTAATATTTAATTTTATTTTATTTTAGGCTGTGACTCAGCATGGCTCATGCTAGAAGGGATAGCAAGAGTAGAGCAGGCCGTGTTGAGGAACGCAGCTGTCCTGAGAGGGATGAACGACACCATGCAGGCCCAGCTCCGGGTTCAGGACTTGACTCTGCGTGAAATTATGCCATTACGTTCAAGGCCTGAATCTGGAGCTGGACATGCACAGGACAATGAAGAGGATGACCAGTAAGTGGAGGATCTGGATATGCTCCATGGTGGCAGATAAGAATCCTCCGTCCACATGTTGAATTTGTATTTTTAGTGTTGCCATTTGGCCTTTTTTTCTGTTTATTGTTGTGCCTGTTGCACTCTTTTACCTTGTCATATGTCTCCAATGGGGCTATGCTGGCCCTTGGCAACTCTCTTAATGGACTGTGATGCACTGTGTTACCTTGCCATGTGTCTCCAATGGGGCTATGCTGGCTCTTGGCAACTCTCTTCATGGACTGTGATGCACTGTGTTACCTTGTCATATGTCTCCAATGGGGCTATGCTGGCCCTTGGCAACTCTCTTCATGGACTGTGATGCACTGTGTTACCTTGTCATATGGCTCATATATTCCTTATTTTTACAAGATTATTTATAAACGTTGTGTATGTTTTCTTACATACTAATAAAATACATTTTATTTCACAAATAATTGTCCTCATTCTTCCTGTTATTTTTTGAAAGCTCTAGTTTATGTTGTTGATCCTTAAAGGGACCTACCAAATATATTTGTTATACTGAAATCATATATGTAAGACAATAGTAAATGACTTTAAGATTAACATCTCCAATGTAATCTTATTATTTGTCTTTATATTATTTTCTCTTAGCTCTATCATTGCCTGATTATGATTAGCAGAGTAATTTCTTTATATATGTATATATAGATTGGTATTTGTGTATATATGTATATTTAAATGTTCAGATCCATGTGTGTATTTAGAAAGTCTGCATGAATTGATGCACCTTTACCAAATGATCTGAGTATTGATAAAATGATATAATCCCTGTAAAGTCTTCATTTTATTGAAATAGTATTGACTATGTGTATGCTCTTTTTAAAAACAAAATAATGTCCCTTTAAGTGATGTTGATCACAATTGTTAATGAATGTATTTCCATTTGTAAAGCGTTTTTGTCCTTTTTACAAGAACAAGGACATATAATTTTATTAATAAACAATCTTATTGTAATGTTGACAGCACCTGTATTTCATTTTCAAATCTATATTAGTGTAAAAGTGTAACCAAATAAATCTCTGTGTGTAATGAAAATAATTTAGATGATGAATATTAGTTAACTAATATGTTAACAAAATACATCTCCTCCCATATATGGCTATAGGTAGGCTGACAATAATTAAACCTGAATAAATGACACGTTTAATCAATACATGTATAACTATTGTTATTCAACAACAATCCAAACATATCTTAAAACATCAATGGCATATGTATTTCTCATGTGTATCTTTTAAATGTTAAAGATATACATCATAGCTATAGTTCAAGGGACAGTCAAGTCCGAAAAGATGATTCAGGATTTGTTGTCATTCCTAGATAGCAATCTACACACATACTAGTTCCTAAAATATAAATACGTTTCTTAGTGATATGCCAAGATGTCACTGAGTCCTTGTATTGTCTGCGGTTTTTCAGCGATCTCGGATGCGCCATGTTGCTTAAGACGTCACCTGCCAGGCTGTCCAATGATTCCTTGTATTGACTGACGTTCTTACGTGATCAGGAATATGCCTTTTATTGGATTGCGTTTTGACGCGATCAAGGATGCGCCTTTTTTTGTGCGTTCTTACGTGATCAATAATGTGCCTTTCATTGGATGGCGTTCTTACGTGATCAAGGAAGCGCCATGTTAAGACGGCACATGTAAAGGTAAAAAAACGTCTGATTGCATTACGTAGTCCCGCAATATTTGTGCACGTTAAAAACGTTTGTGACTGCATCCAATTTTAAAAAGCTTGCGAATATGTATTATTTGCATCATGTTACATTGTTGACCCGTAGCTGATAAAGACCACCACATTCTCTTTTGCTGTATGTCTGGTTGAATCAACGAACGAAAGAAAAATGTTTTCATGCATAGGATATTTCTAGGCAAGTGCAAATCTCTACAGTCCATGTTTAATATGTTTGTCAACAATATGTTCCTTTTTCTGAAAAAATTAATGTTGTGTTTAATGTTGAATATATCTAATTAATAAATATGCGCTATTGTGTTTGAATAAAGTAATCAATATGCATTTATCTTTATCATATGCTAAATATATGATGCCGACTTCTTCTAAATGTAATTTCGTTGTATATTTTATTAAAGGTTCATTAGACACTCACATTATAAATCAAAAGCTTGGATTTTGTCTCTAGTTAGATAGTCCATTGTTTAACCAATACGTTTATTTTTTCTTCTGTTCTAAGAAAATGTAAGTAATTTTCTTACTCCTCGCAAAGCCTCTGAGTTTCATGTGAGTACATTCTCCAGCTTTCTCCAGTTTGTGTAAAGGGTCTTTTCATATGTTAATGATGGGGTATTGTGTTGTTTTACGGTTGTAATGGGGGTTTCGTCTATATTTTCAATATAGCTAACCCTATTTTATTTTCAAGTGTTTGAAGCTTTTTAATATTGATATCAGTATATGTTAATCTTGTTGTTTGTAGTAGTGTCTATTACATACAGTTATGTTAAAATATATAGGATACTGTCCCTTGAATGCAAATGTTGTTTTTTGTATCATGTATGAGATCCACATAGTTTAATCTTCAAATATATTATTGTTAGCATATTTTCACCCCCCCACTCCTAAAAGGACTTTAAACCATATTCATTGTTAAAAAAAAATGTCTTTACAATAAAATATTAACACAATAATGTCTCTTAAAGAAAATAGACTTTATTTAACACGTCAATATAAATGTGATTTCAAAAATTTTTTATTTGACAAAGTACATGTAGATATACCAACAAGCTTAAAATATGTGTTAGCATATGTAATGTTGTTAAAGGGACAGTTTAGAAAAAATATAATATTTGTCATTATTCTAAAAGTCAATTATGTAATATCAAGGATATCAAATGTTTCTCAACAATTGAACATTTGTCTGGGTTTATTTAAATTTGCTATCTAAACCTATGAGGTTGGTGTGCTCATTTCTTCGATCTTGAAGAGTGCTTGTAATCATTATACAATTTGAGCACTAGAGGGCATTTGGATAGCATTTGTATATGTAAAACCTTGTGCTCATACAGCATATTATTGACCATGTATTGATCATTGATATCTAAAATGTTGTTATGTCAGAACAACAAATAAGTGGTCATTTTTCATAGTCATAGATACAAGGGTAAGCACATAAGTCACACATGTATTTCTCCATGTTTTGTTGTTTCAAACTTTATAATGCGTAATACAGTGTTTTCTTTGTAATCAATAATTTTCTGACTGTCCCTTTAAGCTGTGTTATTGGCATTCAAACAGTAATATGCCATCATGGAAAATTGTTATGGTAATTTAGTTAGCGATTCGGGAAACAGTTTGGACATCACATCACAGACACCAATCAATATCATGAACAAGGATAGGTATGTGATGATGTGGTTTTCACACACTTATAACCCACACTCTGCAAACAATCTGCCTCCATGGACCCGGTCCCATAGAAGTCGATTATATACAGAGTGTGGTCCACAAGTGTATGAAAACCACATCATCACATACCTATCCATTACACATTAAATTAAAAAAAGCAGTGAAGATGAAAAAAATACTTACTTCCTCTTCCTTCCCCTCTCTGGGAGGCTCTGGGAGAGGCAACTGCCGACTCCGAAGAGTCCTCCTTGGAGCTGTTGTGGGAGGAGTGGAAGGAAGAGTACTGGGACAACCAAGGTGAGGAGTAGATGGCTGGGGAGGAGAAGATGGATGAGGAGGAGAAGATGGCTGAGGAGGATGAGTAGATGGCTGAGGAGGAGGAGGAGGAGTAGATGGCTGAGGAGGAGGAGGAGTAGATGGCTGAGGAGGATGAGATGGGCCGGCAGGAGGAGATGGCCCAGTAGCAAGAGGCCCAGCAACAAGAGGCACAGCAACAGGAGGTAGACCAGCATGCGCCTCCCGGAAAAAAGTGAACATTTCTTGATGAAGCTGAAATATTCTTGTTTGGCCTTCTTCTATTCGATTCAGTATGTTGATGATTTCATTTTGTCCTTGAATAATCTGATTTTGGCCATCAAGTATTCTGTGTCGTCCTTCTATATTTTCTATCCGGGAGGTACGCATCTGGTCTATGTACTCCAGTAGAACCCGCACCTCCGCTATTTCCTCTTGTTGTGCATGTTGAACCCGTGCACGGCGGGGTGCCCGTGCACGGCGGAGTGCGGGTCTTTGAGGGACCTCGGGTTCCGCGGGTTCCGCGGGTTCCGCGGGTTCCTCCTGTGCTTCCGGGGCCTCTTCATCATCTCCCGTGCGCTGTTCGTCACGGGGGGCCTCTTCCCTCCGAAGTGGAAATTCCTCACCACCACTCTCATCCCGGGGAGATGCAGGAGGCTGTGCTGCCTCGTCCCCAGACTCTGTATATAAAAAAAATAAAAAAAAATAAAGAAATGTATATATTAGCATATTTGCAAATAAAGGTTTAAATGACTTAGCTTACGATACAATTACAAATGCAGAATCATTAATCCACTTTGAAATCTAACAAACAATCAATACTATTTCCGCTTTTTCTAAACCGTGTTTGTGATATCTGTGGTCAATGTGAATGTTTTTGCGTTTTTTTTCAGTCTGTTTAAATGCACACCTAACCTATAGCCTAGATACTGATGTAACCGCAAAGTAATAGAATGCGTGTAAACAACGTTATAGCATTAATCTGATCCTTAACACATGAAACCCAATGTTTTATCTTTCATGATTTAGAAGCATACATTTTGTATCAACTTTCGAATGTACTTTTCTTATCTAATTCGCTTAATTCTCTGGATATTCTTTGCTGAAAAGCATATCTAAATATGCTTATAAGATGCTGATTGTTAGCTGAATATAGCTGCCTCCTGTGATTGTTTCACCGTGTGCATGGCTATTTCTTCATTAAAATATATCTCAAGAATGAATCAAATTAGGTAATATAAGTACATTTGAATGTTTTGTCAAATTGTATTCGCTACCTCAATCATGAAAGTAAATGTTTGCGTATAGTGTCCCTTGAAATACATTTGTATGTGAAATTATTGTTCAATGAGCTTACCGTCAGATGAGAGTGGCAGGTTCCCGGTATCGATTCCTCCGATACCGACTACTTCCACCTCGGAGATGCTGGGCCGCAACATTTCCTCCCATCGGCAGTACTCCATTTCAATGGCAGGGCCGCCACCGGTCCCTGCGGCATGTCGGGCCTCCAGGCTTAACTTTTTTTTCAGTTCAAGTTTACAGTCCCGGTACCGATGTTTGATAGAATCCATATCGCGGTTCCGGCCACCCACTGCATTGACTGCATTCCTGATCTCGTTCCAGAGCCTCCTCCTGTCAGTCGGGGTGGTCTTTTGGTGCTGCAGCATCCTATGCCTGGCCATATAGGCCTCTACGAGGGCCTCCTTCTCCTCCATCGAAAACCTCGCCTCCCTAGTCGCCTTGGCCTTCCCCTGTGATGATGCCCTCTGTTTCCCGGACTGTGAAGCCCTACTCTGACCGCCACTGGGCCCAGCCACTTGGTCATCTTGAACCAAGTGGCTGGGTCCACCCACCGCTTCCACCCCTGCTTCCTGCCCCCCTTCCTGCCCCCCTTCCTGCCCTGTTCCTCTCCCCCTCCCTCTACTCCCCCCTCTACCTGTCCCCTGCCTGGCCTCCATCTCTTCCCTAAACTAAACCCCAAATAATCAAACAAAAAGTGAGTGTGATGAAATTAAAGGGGGTCAAAATAAAGAACTAAAAAGACAAAAAAGGTGCTTAAAGTGTGAGAGGGATGTAAAAAACAAAGAGGGTAAGGAGTATTTAAATAAACGAAAAGAATAAGACTAAAAGGAGGATATGTAAACTAAATGTAACTAGGGGATGGGTATGGGATGGGTATGGGGTATGGGATAAGAGTAAATGGGATGAAAGGGAATGGGACTACAAGGAATGGGGTATGGAGTGTAGTATGAGGGGGTAGGGGGTATGGAGTGTATGTAGTGTTATTGATAAGTGTATGTATGTATTGAATGTGTTTGCGTGTAAATGTGTTAAGTGTACAGAAAAATCACTCGCTCGCTAACTCTTCTACTACTTCTAATTCTCACTAACAAACACTCCCACTAACGCTCACTAACTACCACTAACTGACGCTCCCACTAACAACTCTCACTAATAACTCCCACTAACTCACTCACGCTCCCACTAACAGACTCTCTCCCACTCCCACTAACTACCACTAACTCACTCACTCTCTCACGCTAACACTACCAACTGACTCTCTCACGCTAACACTAACTCTCAAAAATTCTCAAACTCTCTATTCTTAAACCTCCAATCTCCAAAGACCCAACAGCAACACAGTCAAAGAAGCCATGCTTGTGTGGTGCTTATATACCCTGTGTAAATGTTTAATGATGTACCTATTTGCGTTGTAAATAGTGTTCAGGTGTGCTTTATTAGCAATTAATATTAGTGCAATGTGTATTAGGTGTGTGAATTTGCGCATGCTCATTTTGAGTTGGTATTTGTGGAATGTGTAGAATGCGATGATGTCATAGTGGTCGTTTTCTCTAACATTGTCCAATAGTATTCTTTTTAAATGTGATTTTGCGATGGTGTGTTCTTTGTGAAGTGTTGTATATGTATGTTTGTCATAATATATAGTGATATTGAATGCGATTTTGTTTCGAGTGTATGTATATCATTTTTAATCCTTGTTGTTATTTTGCGATTTTCCGCATCTTAAAGTATATGCGTATTCCCCGTATAAAATTTTATTAAAACATCCCCCGCTTGTGAATGTGTAATGCTTGTGTGCTTTGTTGATTGATTGTTGTTGTGACATTTGCGGCGTGTTATTGTTGTGCATGATGTGGTATGCGTCATATGACCGAGCTGTACGTATTCTCGCGAGATCGAGTGTTAGGTGAAAAAAGCAATTTTTTGCCTTTCCCATTGATCTCTATGGGAGACTGTCTTACGCGGGCAGTATTACGCGTGTGACATACACGCGTTAGGAGCATCGTTAGATGGTCTTATTTTAACTCTAAATACCGGAGTCAAACAATGACGTGCGTTAGACATAAACACGCGTGGCGTTAACAGCCCTTTTACCGCCGAACTCCAAATCTAGGCCTTAGTCTTTTCCTTAATATCAGTCTTCTATAACTTGGAGTATTGGTTCAATGGGAAAACAAGTTATCTTCTTTTTTTTATGGTAATAGTCTTCGGTGTGAGAGATGTTCAAGTAGATACTTACTGTCTGCCTCGAGCTTACTCGGTCCTGGAGCCTATCTGTTGTGTTCCTTGTAACTCCTGTTGATGTGTTACAGGTCTTTGCTCAAAAGTGATCCTTCTTTGCCGTTACTTGGGTCTAAGGTCCTGTGTGTGCTCACTGAGGTCAGAGCTTTCAGTAAATTGCATGCATTCTCTCTAAAAAATCAATTTGAAGAGAATAGAAAACATTCTCTATTGCAGACCCATAACTAACACAGGGCCAACAGCTTTGTTGAAACATTCTTAGCTGTGCGCAACCAAAATACTAAAAAAAAAAGGTATAAACTGAAGGAGAACAGACCGATAGCAGTATAGCTTGAAAAAGGCAGATCTAACAGCTGAAACGCGTAGCTCTAACTGCTAATAATCACCTAACCACCAGACAACACATCACAGAGATCCGGAGACAAAAGGATTTAGCGTGAGAACTGCTACATTTGACAGCTACTAACGCTCACAACCGCTGACAAGTTACTGAAAGTTCTGACCTCAGTGAGCACACGCAGGACCTCAGAGCCAAGTAACGGCAAAGAAGGATCACTTTTGAGCAAAGTCCTGTAACACATCAACAGGAGTTACAATGGACACGACGGATAGGCTCCTGGACCGCTCTGCGGGGTAAGCTCGAGGCAGACAGTAAGTACCTACTTGAACATCTCTCACACCTAAGACTATTACCATCACAAAAAGAAGATAACTTGTTTTCACATTGAACCAATACTCCAAGTTATAGAAGACTGATATTAAGAGAAAAGACTAATTTCTATCCTCCAATCAGATTCCTGTAAAGGCTATTTTTAAATACACCGGGACCACACACACGATAATATTCACCGATAATTAGAAGGTTTTTTTTTCTTTTAGCGGGGTACCACAGCATTCATAATTATCAGGGTCTGCCGACCCTTGCTCTGCCCCTTCTGTATACAGTCGCTGTCGTATACTGAATCTTCAATGCAAAGGAGCCTTTTCAAAATGGTGTCCTTTGCATTCCTATTGGCTGATTTAATTTTGGAAATTGAAATTAGCCAATAGGATGAGAGCTACAGAAATCCTATTGGCTGTTCAAATCAGCCAATAGGATGAGAACTACTGAAATTCTATTGGCAATTCAAATCAGACATCAATGGGGTTGCGTTACAGAGCTTTTCATTTCGCGATCGCAGGTGTTAGTTTTTATTCTAACACTCTCTCCCCATTGATGTCTATGGGGAAAGCGTGCACAAGCATGTCAAAGCAGCGGTTGAATTTTGTGCGGTATGAAGCTTAACACAAACATATCACATGCACAAGGCGGCTTTTCAAAAACTCGTAATGGCAGCGCTATGAAGGGTGAAATACTTTTTTGCGTTCGTTTCACACCCTCTATAGCGCAAAACTTGTAATCTAGGTGTATGTTAACAAACATTTTTTTTTTATAGTCTACACTTAAGTATACAAACTTTCATCATAGGTATGGATCCTTCAGTCAAAATCAGCTATTTTGGATGCCGATATGAAGGTGAACAATTGAATACAACCAAGTAAAATTGATCATTGGGAACAAATTAAAGTGGAGAAAAATTTAGGGTGAACTGTCCCTTTAACTCAACAAAACTTTAGGGTCAAATAACACCCTCAGATTTAAGAGCAAAAGGGAACAGTAATAGAATTTCAAAAATATTAAACTCCCTATGTGCCTTGTCAAAATAATATGTATAGGTCACTTTAAGGAGCAGTGCTTAAGCATAAGTCATAATTTCCAAAATATGGACAAACCACACTAAGAAGTAAGTATGTTCAAAAAACAGAATGCTTCTATGCACTGTTTCAATATTTTGAATTGGAGGATAAATAAAAAGTAACTTTTATTCTTAATAGATTACAAGACAGCAAGTAGTGCTGGTATCTGGCTGCCCACGCACTTATTAAAAACACTTCTTCTGTGTATCTGTTTGTGTACATATTAGAATTACATAGTGCAGTGGAACCAGGAAGATGATTAGTTAAAGAATTTTAGAAATGAGGCCCCGGTCAAGTGCCTATGAGAGGAGGGGCCAGTGACCTCACTCTAGGCGTAGGGGCATGGCGGATTGAGCCGTTGCTCACTTTCTCCTCAGCGACGTCAGAAGAAGACCTGAAAAGAAGCGTTCCTGTATACTTACAATGGCGGATCTTCAATCGATACTCGGCACCGTGCAGGAGCTGTTGAAGACGAAGGGAGTCGACTGGATCCAAAGGAGGCTGGTTCCTGAAGATGACATCGGTTCCGGAGGTGTGGCAACGGCGGGTGGAGGAGAATCTAGGCATGTTCGTAGGTCCCGCCTGCCTGAGAGACTCAGTATGTCTGGAGCAAGGAGGCAGGAGTCCGGCAGCAGGAGAAGAAGCGTGGCGAAGTTGTCAGCAGCAGGAGGTGATTCCTTTCAACGGGCACTGCAGGTCGGCACCATCGTGAGCATGGCCGGAGGTGGCGGTAGATGTCATAGCGGGACTGGAATCGGCAGCGGTCAGGAGGAGTTACGGTTGCCGGTGTCGGAGCCTGGGGCAGGAAATTTTGTTTCTTTTTCAGGTTGCAGCGGGGTGTCCGGTGGCATGCAGGAAGGATATGAGGCTGCAATGGGGGCAGTAGAAGGGGATTCTGAGGAGGAGGCCCTTTCAAATTTGGAGCAGGTAACAGCCGTTACAGGCCCAGCGGGTACTAATGTCCGGAGGGGTTATACAGCCTCAGGGCCTGGGATATTGCAGCCTCTAGAGACTACGGCCCTCAATGAAGGTGCCAGTGATGCTTTTGTTGGAATTACTATGAAAGGGAGAGTAACGGGCTCTGGGCCAGAGCCTAATGTGATCGAGAGGCCTATGAGTGGTGGCGCTAGGAGGGCCTTAAATTTTCACGACTCTGGCAATAAAGGGTCTGGTAAAAAAGCTTTAAAGAAAACTAAGCATTGCAAACCTATATCTGGAGCTGACTACACCGGGGCACAGGATGCTAGGTTAGATAATGTGGATGAAGATGAAAGAGTTATAGAAAATTATGGAATAGGTAAGGGAAGCTGGCAGGTTATTAGAGGTAGGATTAGTGCAGGTAATCAGGGCATCAAGGATTTCAAGGGGGCTGCCGTTAGGCAGGGTAATGTTTCTTTCTCTCCAGTTGTCTTACAGGATAGGTGCTGCACATCAGAACAGAGTAACATCGCTCATCGGAGTGGGCATGAGGATGGCGACTCCTTATGTATTGAAGAACAATATAGCAACTTTGGAGATGAGGAGGAACAGTTGGCATCTTGTTCAGGACCAGTTACAACTGATCAGGTAGGGGGTATTGAAGTGTTAACACAATTAATTAGGGCTTTAGTTCCAGAAAGGGGAGGTCATTTTAAAAGTAATACTGTGGATAGGAATTTGCCTTTAGCTGAGAGTAGGGAAGGGTATGTTAGGCCAAGCTTTGATAGGGGATATAGGGATGATAATATAGCTGCTAGTGGTAGAAGTATAGCTAACAGGGATTACGCATCCTCTCGGTCACAGGAAAGTTCAGGTGAAAGAAAAAGACAGGAAGGAAGGTCCACGATTCCAGTGGCATGGCATCGGATAAGATTCCGGTCGCCAATTAGTGTCAGAAAGACTCAGGATTCAGGAGAAACATCTGTTTGGGGTACACTGGACAGACAGTCAAGGGAGAGAGTGAGATACAGGAGATCTAGAACTCCTGAAAAAAGGAGTCACAAAGAAAGAGTTGGTCTGAGGCAGGGAAGTGAATCTATACGCCTGGACGCAAGGAAGGAAGCGTGTACATCTAAAGAGGCATCTAAAGTTTCGAATAATGCAGGTGAGAGTAGTGGTATTTTTCCTGTGCAGAATGTGAGTGTTTCTGATGATAGGTGTGAAGTTTTGCTGAAAGGCTTGAAGGATTTAGTCTCTCAAATGGAAAACTGTTCGCAATCTAATGTTAGTGTCCCTTCGGGTCCTGTTGGTGCTTGGGTTGCTCAGAATGTGGCATCTGGGGGAGGTCTCCTGGATCAGGCTTGTTCTGTAGCATTTAGTACTCCATCAGTTGTTAGTCAAGTTAGAATATCTGTTCAGGCATTGAGGCGGCCTTGCTTGTGTTCGGTAGGGCCTTTGGGCATCCACTTATCTAAGGATATTAAAAAGAAGATTTGGAGACGAGAGTTCGTCGAGATATTTTCTCTTCTTCCTGTGGATCAAAGTTTTGACAGTAAGGATGATCCAAAGAGTGATTCGGGTAAGAAAGAGGATGATGAACGTAGAAGAAGATTTAGGAAGATTCCTAAGAATTTGTCTAATTGGTCAAGGGCTTTTTGCATTTTGGCTAGTGTGATTGGGGAGAAGAACCCAGAATTGTGTTCTCCCCTTTTTTGTTACCTAGACGAGATAGCCACTTATGGTGGTTTAGCGTGGTGGAAGTATGATGAGCAGTTCCGTCAGCGTTTGGCAGTTCGGCCTGAGATGCTTTGGGATGATAGGGACATGGGCATATGGTTGGAGCTTATGACTCCCTTAAGGTCTGCTCAGCCCTTTTGTGGTTCTGGGGTTGTCACCAGTGCCTCCTCTTCTGCTTCGTCAGCAGTGGCCTTTAGGAAAGGTCTCTGTTTTTAGTTCAACGAAGGAGGTTGTAAATTTGGATCAGCTTGTAAGTACAAGCATGAATGTTCCTTTTGTGGAGGAATTCATTGCAGTGCCAAGTGTTTTAAGAGGGCTAAATCTTCCTCAAAGGTCGATAGTGTAGTTCAAGGCCAAGACTCCGGTGAAGGTAGAAAGGATGGAGCCTTGGTTAAGGTTGTACAGTAGGAGAAGGGGTATGGCTTCTGATGCGGAGGTTCTGTTCAGGGGTTTCAGTGATGGCTTTTTTTATCCCATTTGTCGAAGGTATTGAGTCTGTTTTTGCTGGTAATCTTAAGTCTGCTAGGGATTTCCCCGGTGTGGTGTTGGAAAAAATTCAGAAAGAGGTCTCTTTAGGCAGAATGTTGTTCCAAAGAAGGTTCCGAATCAATATAGGCTAATCCACCATTTTTCTTTTCCGAAAGGTTTTTCGGTAAATGATGGAATTGAACCTGAATTTTCTATGGTAAGATATGCTTCTTTCGATAAGGCTTTGTCCTTAGTGAGGGAAGCGGGTTCTAACGCCTTGTTGGCTAAGGTGGATATTGAATCGGCTTTTAGGCTATTGCCTGTCCATCCTTCTTGCCATCATTTATTGGGCTGTTTTGTAGATGGTTCTTATTTTGTGGACTTATGTTTACCTATGGGCTGCTCCATTTCTTGTTCCTTGTTTGAAAAATTTAGTTGTTTCTTGGAATGGGTGGTTAAATAGACTTCTGGGATGTCATCGGTTATCCATTATTTGGATGATTTCCTTTTTGTGAGCCCTTCTGGGCAGAATTCGTGCCAGGTTCTTATGGATTCTTTTGTTGCTATGGCTGGGGATTTTGGTATCCCAATAGCCAGTGATAAAACAGAAGGCCCTTCTTCTGTGATTAGTTTCCTGGGTATTTGCATTGATACAGTGGTTATGGAATGCAGGCTTCCTGAGGACAAGGTGAAGGACTTGGTATTATCAATCGACTCAGCTCTCAGGAAAAAGAAGCTTTCTTTGAAGGAAATTCAATCTTTAGTTGGCAAGCTAAATTTTGCTTGTAAGATAATTCCTGTTGGCAGAATTTTCTGCAGGAGATTGTCTTTGTCAGCGGTTGGGTTTAAAATTCCCCATTTTAGGATCTGTTTGTCTGCTCAAGTTAAGGAGGATTTACATGTTTGGAAGGCCTTTATAAAGTATTTCAATGGTAATTCTTTGATTCAGTCTGCGGAAGTTGTGAACAGTGAACTGCATCTTTTTACTGATGCTTATGAAGCGCATGGTTTTGGTGCTTTGTTTGGTTGTAAATGGTGTTCTGGTGCTTGGCCTGAAGCTTGGGCTGCATCTGGTCTAACCAAAAACCTTGTTTTTCTGGAGTTATTCCCGTTAGTGGTGGCTTTGAAGATTTGGGGTTGTGAGTTTGAAAACAAAAAAGTGGCTTTTCATTCTGATAATATGGGGGTTGTCTTTGCCATCAACCGTTTATGATCCAGCTCTAAACCGGTAATTGGGTTGATCAGAATGTTTGTTTTTGAATGTCTGAAGCATAACGTGTATTTTAGAGCTGTTCATGTTCCTGGCAAGGAGAATATAGGGGCTGATGCTCTTTCTCGTTTTCAGTGGCAGAGGTTCCGAGAAGCAGTTCTGGATGCAGACACGTTGGGTGCTATGTGCCCAGAGGAAATGTGGTACCTGAATTTTCTAGAGTCTTGAATCTGGTGAGGGGAGCCTTAGCTCCTAGTACATGGAATGCCTATGGTATGGTATGGGTTCAGTGGCTCAATAAACTAGTGGGGAAGAATAGGAATGTGGAAGAAGTGAGTTTACTTTTGGATTGAGTCGAGGATTGGAAAGATAAAAAAATTTCTAAGTCAGTGGTTAAATGGAACATGGCTCTGTTATACTTTTTGTTTAAAATTTTAGGTTGGGTTGATTTGTCCAAAATTTTTTGTGTTCGTATGGCGGTGAGAAGTTTGTTAAGAAGAAAAGTGGTGTTGGATAAGAGGCGTCCAAAACACTATTTTGGAAAAAATGGTCTTGGTGTTACCTAGGGTTTGTTTTTCAAGATTTGAAGTGTTATTATTTAGAGTAGCAATTTTGTTAGCATTTTTTGGAGCTTTTAGAGTATCAGAGTTGGTTTCTGCAAATCGTTGGAGTCAAGGTGGCTTTGATTTGCATGATGTTGTTTTGAACTCACATGAGGTTATGTTATGGTTAAAGAAATCAAAAACTGATCAGGAAGGTAAGGGTTGTTGGATTAGTTTAAGAGAAATTGGGGGGGGGGGGGGTGCTGCCCGGTTACGGCAGTTAGGGAATTTTTACATTTTAGGAGTTGTATGGTTGGTAGAGCTTTGTTGATTCATGAAGATGGAACTTATTTATCTCACTTTCAGTTTGAATCTGTGATGAAGAAAGTGTTAGAGGTGATTGGCATTGATGGTAGGGATTTTGGTTGCCATTCATTCAGAATTGGGGCAGCAACGGAAGCGAGCATTATGGGTTTGAATGAAGGTGTGGTGAAGAGGATTGGAAGGTGCAAATCTGGATGTTTCAAGTTATATGTTAGGCCAGAATTAGTGTGATAGTTTTTTGTTTCAGCAGGTCCCCCGCATTGTTGGATCGTGGGCCACTCCTATATTTACTGGGTGAGAAAAGCGGCTTCATGTAAAGATGCAGGGTCTCAGCTTAATTGTTCGTCCGAGAAAGTGTTTATTAAATGGTTTGGCATTAGTGATATGAAGTGGGACCAGTTGGTAGGACAGGTTATTAGTTGTGCTAGACTTTTTCATCCTCCAGATATTCTAGTTATTCATGCAGGGGGCAACGACCTTGGTTTTATGGCTCAGAAATTGTTAATAGATATGATTAAGTGGGACATTATTAGATTGAGGGAGTTATTTCCCCGAATCACGATAGTTTGATCTGATATAGAATGTAGAATTTGCTGGAGATCAGCATGGGATACTAGGAGATTGGATGGTTCTAGAAAGAAAGTCAATAGGACTATATCTATCCACAACAAAGCAATATCCCTTTAAAAAGCACACTGACACTCCATATATCTAATCCAAAAATGCCACAGAGTCAGCTCACAACTATTCATAGACCTGCCGGTATAAAAGACTTACTAGTCACTCCTCGGCATCCAGGTCACAACTTGATAGCCGCTGGTCTCCTGCTTGATAGGGTACGTAGGCACTTCTGAGCTCCAAACTGCTGCACACTATTCAGTCAGTGTCTCACACTGAAATTTGCTCTGCCCGCTCTCCTACTAGTATCAAAGAAAACACTGTGCTGCAAACCGCAGGGGGGATTCCCAATCCACTTGTCAGGTATGAAGAAAAAAAAAAAGACTGGTGTTGCACTAACCTCAGGACACTTAGATGTTTATTTTTATTATTTTCCAATAAAAGTTATATTTTAACTTTTACACTGGAGGACTATATTTAGCTTTGTGACCAAATTGGGTGGTTGCGTAATTCGTCATGTAGAATTTGAAGGTGAAGCTGGCAGATGTTTCTTTTTAAAAGATGGTGTTCACCTTAATGAGATCGGGCTCCTTCTGTTTAATTTTAATTTAAGCAAAGGTGTGAAAAAGGTGCATGATTGTAATTCGTGCAGTGGCGGGGTGCTAGCCTAAAAATTGAAATAATTATTGTGGGTACCTCCTCAGATATGGGGAGAGGTTATGGCTGCGGGCGTGCCTGGCTGAGAGCCAGTGGAAGCACGTCATGTGTTTTAGGGCAAGCACCTTTAAATTAAGTTTGTGTATTTTAATAAAGTTTTGATCTTCATTTAATTTTATAATAAATGCGGGCTGCGGCCTTTTTCACCCATGGTTCTGTGTCTGTGTTTTATTTCTTATGTATTAATTATATAACAATGCCTAGATGTGTGGTCAATGAGACCCCGGTCGAGTGCCTATGAGAGGAGGGGCCAGTGACCTCACTCTAGGCGTAGGGGCGTGGCGGATTGAGCCGTTGCTCACTTTCTCCTCAGCAACGTCGGAAGAAGAGCTGAAAAGAAGCGTCCCTCCCTCCCCTTTTGTTTGGTAAGTGGTTGTCGCAGCTGTTGCGGGGTGCTAGCCTAAAAACTGAAATAATTATTGTGGGTACCTCATCAGATATGGGGAGAGGTTATGGCTGGGGGCGTGCCTGGCTGAGAGCCAGTGGAAGGCACGTCATGTGTTTTAGGGCAAGCACCTTTAAATGAAGTTTGTGTATTTTAATAGAGTTTTGATCTTCATTTAATTTTATAATAAATGCGGGCTGCAGCCTTTTCCACCCATGGTTCTGTGTCTGTGTTTTATTTCTTATGTATTAATTATATAACAATGCCTAGATGTGTGGTCAATACATTCACTCTAAGATATGTAACCACTTATATTATAGTTATTGACTCCTTGAACTAATACTAGAATGCCTGGGTATAGTGACAGTTTCTCTATAGTTTGATGTCTAGTAGTCTACGTTATCGCCACTATTTGAGTACCATATAAGTGGAGCATTATTTAGATCAGTTAAAGCTAAATGGTGTATCTAGCTTAGTTTGTTTTATACAATGAGATGCTTAATATCACAATCTATTGTCATAGTTTAGCATTAGTTTGAGAGCATAATCATATATTCCATATACTTAAATTATTTTCAAGGGTGCAATCCTGAATGTTAATGCAGCAATGCAAAGTTCGTTATGATTACAGTGCCGATAATATTATTTGCTCTGTCAACATATGTTTGTTACCCTGAATGCATTATGTTATATAGAAATATAACCTCCTGCTAGTAGCTCTACTCAGACCTTTCTATATTGTGATTAAGCTTGAGTTTGGGAGCATGATTGTGTATTTTATATAACCAAATTATTTTCAAGGGTGCAGTGCTAAATATCCATGTAGCAATATAAACTCTGTTCTAATTGGAGTACCGATAGTAGTATTTACTCTATCAACATATGTTTGTTACCCTGAATGCATTCTATCTTATATAGAAATATAGATTACGGTAGTAGCTTTCCACTGTGCTTGTATATAATTAGTGTAGATTTTCACTTGAGACATCAAGTGTCGTTCTGATATCCTAATAACAATACTAAGCTTTGTCTTAGTGTTATTTAACTAAGATTGTATATAGCTTAGTTAGTTGTGTAAGGTAAGATACTACATGCCAAAAATAGTGGTACTGGCATAGCTTAAGTTAAATACGTAAAGGAGTACTATCAGTGATATCCACTGCTTACAAATAAATAAATATTTTTTAACAAGAGAGCATATTAAAATAAGAAAACCCCTGACGCGGCATTTCTCGTACGCTTCCTCAGAGGGTGTACGCTGTGCAGCAAGGGACTCCCCTTTATAGGCATTATAATACCTTCCTCCTAAGTCTGATTGGCTAATAGTGCCTGTAATCATTGGATCTTATACCTATCAGTTACTGTCATGCTGTGTTGTTTGCTTACTGACATCATATGTTATTGATTGTCATCATAGCGTTTGTAAATTGCGATCATCTATGATATATTCAATCTCTGCATATCTATTATGAATATGGAAGGTATCTGAGTGATTTCTTTACAAATGTTTGCTTGACCATGTGTTTGCTTGCTATCATGGAAATAAGATGAATACTGATCTGCCCATTACTGTAGCAGTTTATACATTTATTTGTAAGGATTATATGTTATTCATCATGATGTATAAGAGTTGTAAGTGCAGCAAAACTTGTCTGAGCAATTCTTTAATATGTTGGAAAGAGATCTCTAAATTCTTAACTTTTACACATAGGTGTCTTCTTAGCTAGCAACAAATGACTATATACTATTCAGGCATTCTAGTCACAGTAGTCTGACTGATATATTGAGGTTAATGATGTTTTGATTCTTTAGATAGAGGGTGTTGGGGTTATATTTATGTCCCATATTTCTTAGATACTGTACTACAATGTTAAAGAAACTTCAATTTTAATCGATTGTGTTACATTCATGTTCATGAATTCTTTTGTATAAAAAGTGAATAAAGTACTAATAGAATGATTAAATGAAACATGCAAATTGTGTTCCTATCTATAGCTAATTAGCTATGGTTGATTGAGTGAAAAAGGAAAAAAGTAAAAGAAATGAAATTGTGATAACTTAGTGTAACTTTGAGTGTCTCTTACATTAGGTGTTTTGTGACGAAAGGGCTGTTTATTTGTTTTAAGTTTGGAATTTGTGCTATGCTTACTGTGCTTATATTTATTTAAAAACATTAGTGTTGTTGATTAATAAATAAACATGTGTTTATAATTGTTATTATTGGTTCTTGAAAAATAGGTGCGGAATAAAATTGAGATTCTTACCTCTATAGAGTTGTTATTGACCTTCAACTGTTTTTTTATATCAGTCATTTTAGTTTTTGGAAAATTAAAGATATATATTCAGAATGGAGTGTTCAGATATCATAACTAGATCATTACCGATATACATTATAGTTGTTATAGTCATTTATTCCAAAGGGTCTTACACTGTGTAATAGATGGATCCATCTACATTCCATTTTCAATAAGTTTTGCTCAATGTCGCCCCCTCTTATTCCTAAAGTGACCTGTAAGAAACTGTTTTTCAGTTGTGTTAATTATTTGATCTTTATGTGCTTTGTCAATAATTTTATTGTATTTTTTTAGATACATCTGTGTAGGGTTGCTGAAAAATTTCTTATAACACTGTTCATTCTCCAATTGTTTCATAGCTTCCTCTGGGTTCATATATTTTGGCCAAAGAACTATGTTCCCTCCCTTATATGAGGGTTTTTCGTTATATAGATGACATTCTATTTATCTGGGAAGGACCTACTGATACTCTGAAAATTCATGTCCATTTTGAACAATAATAACATCAACCTTAAACTCACTTTTGAGTACAGCCATCAGAGAATGAACTTTTTAGATCTTGAGATACATGCAAGTGAACAAGGACATGTGAGCACTACATTATACAGAAAGGTAACAGCTGCTAACACCTTGTTACACCATGCTAGTGCCCATGCCCCTTGCACTCTCAAAGCCATTCCAAAAGGTGAATTCATACGTTTGAGATGCAATTGCTCCAATATAACAAAATATAAACAGGAAGCCAACAAACTCTCTAGTAGACTGCCAGACAGAGGATATAGCAAGCGCTCAGTCGAAAAAGCACATACACAAGTTATAAAAATGGAAGTCCAAACTCTGCTACAGCCACGTCAAAGATCAATGGATAACACTCCAAGATTAATAACCACTTTTAACCCACAAATAAAACAAGTCACAAAAGTGATAAATGACAACTGGCACATTTTTACTGAATGATACCCTAATAGCAAGTCAAATTGGTGACCGAGTATCAATTGGGTACAAAAGACCTAAGAATCTGAAAGACGTACAAGTCACTAGTCACTACATTCACAGGCCTAAAAAAACAAGTCAATCTCTTGGCATGTTTCCATGTAGAACATGCAGAACAATCCCTAAAGTATGGAAAACTAAGGTGATCTATGATAAATATGGAAAGAAACATTTACTAATGGCACATTACTCCTGTACCACTATAGGAGTAGTCTATGCTTTACAAGGTCCATGTAATTTATTTTTTGTCAGAATAACTTCCCGACAAGTAAGGACACGTATCATGGAACACAGCTTGAATATTCATATATTCATAACTTAAATAAAGAGAAAGGGGAAAAGAACATGGATAAATTTCCACATTTTAGCTAGCAATAGTTATGCGCCAGTAAGCTGTTTGAAATGTGCACAAAAAATATATGTTTTCCAAGCATCTCCACCTCATTCCAAAAAGGATTTATGTAATCACATTCCCACCAAATGTGTGACATATGTCCTACATCACACACTGTTTCCATAGCCAATCAGATTGCGAGGGAGGATATTCTGACTGATAGGATAGGGTAGAAGGGGTGTGTAACCAATCACATACTAGGACTGTTGCACGCCCCTTCTCAATATGTTTAAACAGAAACATATGTTTGTGGTATCACAAAACAAAATGGAAAGAAAAAGATTATTGAAAAAATTAGTGCATCACGTATATATACAAATGGTCAAAGAGAAGGAGAGATATGAACATTATACAAAATAGAGCAAAACGTTCACAGATCGCTGAGATTATTATTATTATTATTTGTTAGTAAGCATATGGTTTTAGTTATAAGCATCATCATTTGATGCAGATTTGTAACATATGTTCCAGTCAAAAGGAAAGAGAAAATAATTTAATTTTCATTGCCCATTTGGAGTTAATAATCCTGAGGGAAAGCAGTCTTTCCAGACTAAATTAATGAGTGTGACCTGCATGGTATATCTATATGATATTTCATTTATACGTAGGATTCATAATAGATAGAGACATAAGAACAACATTTATGGTATATTCGTTGTATATTTGCAGTTGTTTATAATGGGCTAATGCATATCATCCCATGGGGACAGAGGAGAAAACTGATAGTATTTGTTCTTTGCACTTTTTTTTTTTCCGCTGTGCATTTATAGTCAATCATAGTTACTGCTCTACCACTTGGTGGGCTATAGCACTGGCTCGTAAATTAATCACTTACATTATAGTTGGCGTTTTGCCTATTTCCAGTCATAGCCATTGCTATATAGGTACTTTTGATATACGTATCCCTTTTTATTTAAGCCGTTCTAGGACAATTGTAGGCACACATACACAGGAGGCAGTTCTTTATGTTTGTTTTATATGTATGTTATTGGTTTTTAAATGTTATGTGTTTCTTTCACCACCATCATGATTTCCTTTATGTGATATATTTTTAATAAGTTACATTTTATATATCCATTCCGGTCCTCCCCTCCTCCCTCTTTGATTGATCATCTCATCTACCTATAGATTCTAGTGTGCCATAATAGTGTTTCTTTTCCCCTTTCTCTTTATTAAATTTAATTAACACGACACTAGGCACTGCCCCCTTATACATATATATTATTATAAGAGGGAATTAGATGAGTGTTCACTAACCCTCGCCCCCTTGGTTTAATTACCAGAAAAAAAACCCTTTTTTTTTTTTTACATATTTATCTTAGACTATTCAGTAGTTGTTTCCAGAGGGTTTAATATGGCCTCCATTAATTTAATGGAATATTTTCTCAGTAGAGAAAAAAATAGACAAGCCAACATTAACAAAACCTTTGCGAACATTGAGAGTGACAAAAATATACCGATTAAGATTGATGACTGGGAACTGTGTCTTAAAACATTAGACAATACTTGTATTGGGATTTTTAATCTAATAGATCTCTCTGTTATTTATGTTTCTCCTCTGTCCCCATGGGATGATATGCATTAGTCCATTATAAAAAGCTGCAAATATACAACGAATATACCATAAATGTTGTTGTTATGTCTCTATCTATTATGAATCCTACGTATAAATGAGATCTCATATAGATATACCATGCAGGTCACACTCATTAATTTAGTCTGGAAAGATTGCTTTCCCTCAGGATTATTTATTCCTAATGGACAATGACAATTAAATTATTTTCTCTTTCCTTTTGACTGGAACATATGTTACAAATCTGCATCAATTGATGATGCTTATAACTAAAACCATTTGCTTATTAACAAATAATAATAATCTCAGAAATCTGTGAACGTTTTGCTCTATTTTGTATAATGTTCATATCTCTCCTTCTCTTTGACCATTTATATATATACGTGATGGGCTAATTTTTTCAATAATCTTTTTCTTTTTGTTTTGTGATACCCCAAACATATATTTAGACATATTGAGAAGGGGCGTGCAACAGTCCTAGTATGTGATTGGTGACACACCCCTTCTACCCTATCCGATCAGTAAGAATATCCTCCCTCCCAATTTGATTGGCTATGGTCTACTTAAATGAACAGAGGTGCTAACAACCGGTGCCTTTGATAAAGCAGTTGTGAAACGCTTGTCAGGCATTCGCACTGCTCCCTGCGTGTGTGTGTATAGTCTCTCTCTCCTAACCACTGTAATTTACTTGTGGTACGGCTTATTATAGTTTTTATTGTTAATTGGGCCACTCTGCCTGCTCTTTCTGTTTAGCGTAGCACTATTCTTGTCAGCCTCATTACGATATTAATGGTATTAACGGTATTAACTGGTAACCCACAACCGCTTTGGCTGTGACTTAAATTAATTTACTCTACTAGGCTGTACCTCACTACTGCTCTTTCCCTAAAATTGCTTAGCTTTAATCTGGTCAGCCTTTAATAAGGTATCAACGGTATTAATTTGGTAACTCACAACCGCTTTGGCTGTGACATAAATTAGTTTACGCTCCTAGGTTGTACCTCACTACTGCTCTTTCCCTTAAAAGGCTTAGTTTAAATCTGGTCAGCCTTTAACAAAGTATCAACGGTATTAATTGGTAACTCACAACCGCTTTTGGCTGTGATACAAATAAATTTACTCTCCTAGGCTGTACCTCATTGTTCTTTCCAGTTAACGGCTTAGCATAAATCTGACCAGCCTCATTATAGTATTAACGGTATTAACTGGTAACTTACAACCGCTTTGGCTGTGATACAAATTATTTTACTTTCCTAGGCTGTACCTCATTGCTCTCTTCTCAAACTGCCTCAGCCTCTTAAGGGGCTCTACCGGTATTAGTTTGTAATTCACAACCGCTTTGGCTGTGACACATATTAGCTTATTCTTCTAGGCTGTATCTCATTGCTCTCTCCCTGAATTGCTTAGTATAAATCTGGTCAGCCCCCTAACGGTATTTACAGTATTAACTGTTAACTCACAGCCGCTTTGGCTGTGATACACACTAGCTTACTCTCCTAGGCTGCACCTCTTTGCTCTCTTTCTGAACTACTTAGTATACATCTGGTCAGTCTTAAATCGGTATTAACTGGTAACTCACAACCGCTTTGACTGTGATATAAATTAGATTTCATCCTTAGGCTGTACCTCTTTTCTTTTTTACCTATTTAGTTTGAAACTGATAGTATTTTTCATGGCACTTTTTCTTTTTTTCGCTGAGCATATATAGTCAGGCATAGCTACCGTTCTACCACTTGGTGGGCTTTAGCACTGGCTGGTGAATTTATCACTTACATTATAGTTTGCATTTTGCCTATTTCCAGTCATAGCCATTGCTATATAGGTACTTTTGATATACTGTATGTATCCCTTTTTATTTGAGCCGTTCTAGGACAATTGTAGGCACAAATTTACAGAGGGCAGTTCTTTATGTTTGTTTTATATGTATGTTACTGTTTTTTAAATGTTATCGGCTAGATTTAGAGTTTTGTCGGTAAAGACCCGCGTAGCTAACGCTGCTTTTTTTCCCAACGCACCTTTCCAACAACGCTTGTATTTAGAGTTGTCTGAGGGGCTGCGTTAGGCTCAAAAAAGGGTGCGTTGAGCCTAACTTAGCTCCACTTCAACTCTCTATACCAGCGTTGCTTACGGTAGCGGTAAGCTGGGAAAACGTGCTCGTGCACGATATCCCCATAGTAAACAATGGGGCTGAGCTGGCTGAAAAAAAACCTAACACCTGCAAAAAAGCAGCGTCCAGCTCCTAACGCAGCCCCATTGTTTCCTATGGGGAAACACTCTCTAAGTCTGCACCTAACACCCTAACATGAACCCCGAGTCTAAACACCCCTAACCTTACACTTATTAACCCCTAATCTGCCGCCCCCAACATCGCTGACCCCTGCATATTATTATTAACCCCTAATCTTCCTCTACGGACACCGCCGCAACCTACATTATCCCTATGAACCCCTAATCTGCTGCCCCTAACACCGCCAACCCCTATATTATATTTATTACCCCCTAATCTGCCCCCCCAATGTCGCTGCTACCTAACTACACTTATTAACCCCTAATCTGCTGACCGGACCTCGCCGCCACTATAATAAATGTATTAACCCCTAATCCGCCTCACTCCCGCCTCAAAAACACTAGAATAAATAGTATTAACCCCTAATCTGCCCTCCCTAACATCGCCGCCACCTACCTAAAATTATTAACCCCTAATCTCCCGCCCGCACTGTCGCCGCTACTATAATAAAGTTATTAACCCCTAAACATAACTCTAACCCTAACCCTAACACCCCCCTAACATAAATATAATTTATATTAAATGAAATATACATTTTATGGGCTAACGCCGGAATATAAAGCTCCTAACTACTGTGCTCTAAAGTACACTAACTAATTATTTTAACTAGGTAGCTATTACATAGTTAATAGCTATTGTACCTAGTTAAAATAAATACAAAGTTGCCTGTAAAATAAATATAAATCCTAAAATAGCTACAATATAATTATTTGTTATATTGTAGCTATATTAGGGTTTATTTTATAGGTAAGTATTTAGTTTTAAATAGGAATAATTTAGTTAATTTTAGGATTATTATTTCATTTAATATAAATTATATTTATGTTAGGGGGTGTTAGGGTTAGGGTTAGAGTTTTGTTTAGGGGTTAATAACATTATTATAGTAGCGGCGACAGTGCGGGCGGGAGATTAGGGGTTAATAATTGTAGGTAGGTGGCGGTGATGTTAGGGAGGGCAGATTAGGGGTTAATACTATTTATTCTAGTGTTTGCAAGGCGGGAGTGCGGCGGTTTAGGGGTTAATACATTTATTATTGTGGCGGCGAGGTCCGGTTGGCAGATTAGGGGTTAATAAGTGTAGTTAGGTAGCGGCAACATTGGGGGGGGCAGATTAGGGGTTAATAAATATAATATAGGGGTCGGCGATGTTAGGGGCAGCAGATTAGGGGTTCATAAGTATAACCTAGGTGGCGGCTATGTCCGGTCGGCAGATTAGGGGTTAAATAATTTTATTAGAGTGGGGGGGCCTCGGTTTAGGGGTACATAGGTAGTTTATGGGTGTTAGTGTACTTTAGAGCACAGTAGTTAGGAGCTTTATATTCCGGCGTTAGCCCATAAAGCTCTTAACTACTGACTTTTTTCTGCGGCTGGAGTCTTGTCGGTAGAGGATCTACCGCTCACTTCTCCCAAGACTCCAAATACCAGCGTTAGGCAGATCCCATTGAAAAGATAGGATACGCAATTGGCGTAAGGGGATATGCGGTAGCCTGGAATCGAGGTAGGGATGTGAGCGGTAGACCCTTTCATGCCTGACTCTAAATACCAGCGGGCGGCCCAAAGCAGCGTTAGGACCCCTTAACGCTGCTTTTGACTGCTAACGCAGAACTCTAAATCTAGGCGTATGTGTTTATTTCACCCCCATCATGATTTCCTTTATGTGATATATTTTTAATAAAAGTTACGTTTTAATTATCCATTCCGGTCCTCCCCTCCTCCCTCTTTGATTGATCATCTCATCTACCTATAGATTCTAGTTTACCATAATAGTGTTTCTTTTTCCCTTTCTCTTTATTTAATTTACTTAACACGACACTAGGCACTGCTCCTTATACAAATATATTATTAAAAGAGGGAATTAGATGAGTGTTCACTAACCCTCGCCCCCTTGGTTTAATTACCAGGAAAAAACCCTTTTTACTGAATATTCATAACGCCAGAAAAGATCTTGAAAAGAACAAAACCATAACTAGTGTTGTGAAACATTTCTTGAATAAACACAACAGCAATGATACCATGTTAAAATTCACTGTTCTAGAAAAAAGGACACTTTAGGAATAAGAGGGGTGACATTGAGCAACACTTATTGAAAATGGAATGGAGATGGATCCATCTATTACACATTGTAAGACCCTTTGGAATGAATGACTATAACAACTATAATGTATATCTGTAATGAACTAGTTATGACATCTGAACACTCCATTCTGAATACATGTCATTAATTCTCCAAAAACTAAAATAAATTATATAAAAAAACCAGTTGAAGATCAATAACAACTCTATGGAGATAAGAATCTCAATTTTATTCAGCACCCATTTTTCAAGAACCAATAAGAACAATTATAAACACTTATGTTTATTTATTAATCAACAACACTAATATTTTTAAATAAATATAAGCACAGTAATCATAGCACTAATTCCAAATGTAGAAAGATTAAACAGCCCTTTCTTCACAAAACACCTAATGTAAGAGTCACTCAAAGTTACACTAAGTTATCACGATTTCATTTCTTTTACTTTTTTCCTTTTTCACTCAATCAACCATAGCTATTCAGCTATAGATAGGAACACAATTTACATTTCTTATTTAATCATTCTATTAGCACGTTATTCACTTTTTATACAAAAGAATTCACGAACATGAATGTAACACAATCGATTTAAATTGAAGTCTCTTTAACATTGTAGTACAATATCTAAGAAATATGGGTCATAAACATAATCCTAACACCCTCTATCTAAAGAATCAAAACAGCATTAACCTCAATACTGTATAGCAGTCAGAATACTGTAACTAGAATTCCTGTATAGTATATAGTCATTTGTTGCTAGCTAAGAAGACACCTATGTGCAAAAGTTAATTTTTTAGAGATCTCTCTCCAACATATTAAAGATTTGCTCAGACAAGTTTTGCTGCACTTACCCTTCTTATACATCATGATGAATAACATACAATCCTTACAAGTAATTGTATAAACTGCTACAGTAATGGGCAGATCAGTGTTCATCTTATTCCCATGATAGTAAACAAAAACATGATCCATGGTCAAGCAAACAATTGTAAAAAGATCACTAAGATACCTTCCATATTCATAATAGATATGCAGAGATTGAATATATCATAGATGATCGCAATTTACAAATGCTACGATGACAATCAATAACATATGATGTCAGTAAGTAAACAACACAGCATGACAGCGACTGATAGATATAAGATTCAATTTCTACCGGCACTGTTAGCCAATCAGACTTAGGAGGCAGGTATTAAAACGCCTATAAAGGGGAGTCCCTTGCCACCCCGCGTACCCCCTCTGAGAAAGCGTATGAGAAACGACATGTCAGGGGTTTTCTTGTTTTAATATGGTCTCCTGTTGTTGTTAAAAAATTATTTATTCTTTTGTAAGCAGTGGATATTACTGATAGTACTCCTTTACGTATTTAACTTAAGCTATGCCAGTACCACTATTTTTGGCATGTAGTACCTTACCTTACAAAACTAATTAAATTATATACGATCTTAGTTAAATAACGCTAAGACAAAGTTTAGTATTGTTATTATGATATCAGTAAAACACTTCATAGCTCAAGTGCAAATCTACACTAACTATATACAAGCACAGTGGAAAGCTACTACTGTAATCTATATTTCTATATAAGATAGAATGCATTCAGCATAACAAACATATGTTGACAGTGTAAATACTACTATCGGTACCCCAATTACAATGGAGTTTATATTACTACATGGATATTTAGCACTGCACCCTTGAAAATAATTTGGTTATATATAATATACAATCATGCTCCCAAACTCAAGCTTAATCCCGATATAGAAGGTCGGAGTAGAGCTACTAGCGGGAGGTTATATTTCTAAATAACATAACATACTTGAAAACGAGAGAAATCTCAATGTATCCTTCCTGGTAAAATATTTTATAAATAAATAAATAACGCATTCAGGGTAACAAACATATGTTGACAGAGCAAACAATATTATCGGCACTGTAATAATAACAAACTTTGCATTGCTGCATTAACATTCAGGATTGCACCCTTGAAAATAATTAAAGTATATGGAATATATGATTATGCTCTCAAACTAAAGCTAACTACGACAATAGATTGGGATATTAAGCATCTCATTGTATAAAACAAACTAAGCTAGATACACCATTTAGCTTTAACTGATCTAAATAACACTCCACTTTTATGGTACACAAATAGTTGCGATAACGTAGGCAGCAAACTATAGAGAAACTGTCACTATACCCAGGCATTCTAGTATTAGTTCAAGGAGTCAATAACTATATCATAAGTGGTTACATATCTTAGAGTGAATATATTTCTGAAATTCTTGACCTTCCTGGTTCCACTGCATTATGAAATTCTAATCTGTACACAAACAGATACACAGGAGAAGTGTATTTAATTAGTGTGTGGGCAGCAGGATACCAGCACTACTTACTGTCTTTTAATCTATTAAGAATAAAAGTTACTTTTTATTAATCCTCCAATTCAAAATATTGAAACAGTGCATAGAAGCATTCTGTTTTTTTTAACATACTCGCTTCTTAGTGTGGTGTATCCATATTTTGGAAACCATACTTAAATTCCCATTTAAGGTTATGTAGAGGTGGAGTAATTATTCCTATTTTTCCAAATCACTGCAAAAGAGATTGCCCAAAAGAAGGGCTAAAATGTGTTGAAAATTAATATGAATACAGTATTTTAAACTTGAACCTAAAAAATACTAAATAAAAACAGCAGAAATCTATATACAATATATATATATATATATATATATATATATATATATATATAGGGAGTGCAGAATTATTAGGCAAGTTATATTTTTGCGGATTAATTTTATTATTGAACAACAACCATGTTCTCAATGAACCCAAAAAACTCATTAATATCAAAGCTGAATAGTTTTGGAAGTAGTTTTTAGTTTGTTTTTAGTTATAGCTATTTTAGGGGGATATCTGTGTGTGCAGGTGACTATTACTGTGCATAATTATTAGGCAACTTAACAAAAAACAAATATATACCCATTTCAATTATTTATTTTTACAAGTGAAACCAATATAACATCTCAACATTCAAAAATATACATTTCTGACATTCAAAAACAAAACAAAAACAAATCAGTGACCAATATAGCCACCTTTCTTTGCAAGGACACTCAAAAGCCTGCCATCCATGGATTCTGTCAGTGTTTTGATCTGTTCACCATCAACATTGCGTGCAGCAGCAACCACAGCCTCCCAGACACTGTTCAGAGAGGTGTACTGTTTTCCCTCCTTGTAAATCTCACATTTGATGATGGACCACAGGTTCTCAATGGGGTTCAGATCAGGTGAACAAGGAGGCCATGTCATTAGATTTTCTTCTTTTATACCCTTTCTTGCCAGCCACGCTGTGGAGTACTTGGGCGCGTGTGATGGAGCATTGTCCTGCATGAAAATCAT
Organism: Bombina bombina; assembly: GCF_027579735.1. NCBI lineage: Eukaryota > Metazoa > Chordata > Amphibia > Anura > Bombinatoridae > Bombina > Bombina bombina. The sequence continues at coordinate 998,075,152 of NC_069504.1, read as the reverse complement.
GTTTTTCTTGAAGGATGCAGACTTCTTCCTGTACCACTGCTTGAAGAAGGTGTCTTCCAGAAACTGGCAGTAGGACTGGGAGTTGAGCTTGACTATATCCTCAACCCGAAAAGGCCCCACAAGCTCATCTTTGATGATACCAGCCCAAACCAGTACTCCACCTCCACCTTGCTGGCGTCTGAGTCAGAATGGAGCTCTCTGCCCTTTACCAATCCAGCCACGGGCCCATCCATCTGTCCCATCAAGACTCACTCTCATTTCATCAGTCCATAAAACCTTAGAAAAATCAGTCTTGAGATATTTCTTGGCCCAGTCTTGACGTTTCAGCTTGTGTGTCTTGTTCAGTGGTGGTCGTCTTTCAGCCTTTCTTACCTTGGCCATGTCTCTGAGTATTGCACACCTTGTGCTTTTGGGCACTCCAGTGATGTTGCAGCTCTGAAATATGGCCAAACTGGTGGCAAGTGGCATCTTGGCAGCTGCACGCTTGACTTTTCTCAGTTCATGGGCAGTTATTTTGCGCCTTGGTTTTTCCACACGCTTCTTGCGACCCTGTTGACTATTTTGAATGAAATGCTTGATTGTTCGATGATCACGCTTCAGAAGCTTTGCAATTTTAAGAGTGCTGCATCTCTCTGCAAGATATCTCACTATTTTTTACTTTTCTGAGCCTGTCAGGTCCTTCTTTTGACCCATTTTGCCAAAGGAAAGGAAGTTGCCTAATAATTATGCACACCTGATATAGGGTGTTGATGTCATTAGACCACACCCCTTCTCATTACAGAGATGCACATCACCTAATATGCTTAATTGGTAGTAGGCTTTCGAGCCTATACAGCTTGGAGTAAGACAACATGCATAAAGAGGATGATGTGGTCAAAATACTCATTTGCCTAATAATTCTGCACTCCCTGTATGTGTGTGTGTGTGTTGCGGGTAAAGTCAGATATTGGGTAATCCTAGTATTTCCCTGGTAAAACAGACATTACCCAAGAGGCTGTGGGAAAAGCCTAATGTAAGATCATAAATCCCCTAAGTCATAGAGTAACTGCATCAAACATACAGCATGCCCTGTTATTCCCCCATCTCACAATTCATGTGTACAGAGATATTTCATAACAAAGTAGGCTGACCCACTCTGTCCCGATGTGCCTTCCATTGGAAACAATAGGGATAGCTGTCTGAGCAAAAAATCCACCTACAGCAGTGATTAGGGGACATGTATTCAAGGCATGTTTACATAACATAAAGGGCTAGATTACAGTTAGAGCACAGTGCTCAGGTTGGGGCAAAAATGCACCTTCTTGTGCACATTCGAAAACTAATCATATTAAAATGGGTAGTAAATGCAGGCCACGAGGTCTCTATCATGTTTTCACTAATTGGTAAACACTGCAGACTCAGACCTCGGTTAAGCGGAAAAAAGTGCACAAAACACCTCAAAAATACATTATAATATACAGTAAAACTCATGTTTACACTGTCTGATATAAATTGTTTTATAAAAAGATTGCACAGATAAGCTATAAGGGCTCAAAGTGAGGAGATGTGAGGAAAACAAAAATGGGCTGAATGTGCTTTTACAAAGGGATCCTTTGTGACATATTTATTAACATAGAAATATATTTAAATATATATGTATATTAATATATGAATATGTATAAACACATAAATATATATGTATACATTTATATACATATATATGAAAATGTAGTTGTGATTAGGGTTACGTGAGCTGTGTTTCTGTGTAGAAGCAATGCAAATAATACAATGGGGCCGATTTAACAAGCCCCGAATCTGGCCATCTTGCCCTGTTTCCCCACGAGCCTTCAGGCTCGCCGGAAACAGGAGTTAAGAAGCTGCTGTCTTAAGACTGCTGTTCCTTAACTGTATCCACCGCCTCTGAGCGGCGGACAGCAATCAACCCGATCCTATACGATCGGGTTTATTGACACCCCCTGCCGATTGGCCGCAAATCTGCAGAGGGCGGCATTGCACTGGCAGTTCACCAGTACTGTTTGTACATTGCTGAATGTGGACAACGTATGCTGTCCGCATTCAGCGATGTCTGGCGGACATGATACGCTGCAGAGTATCAGGTCTGACAGGCAATAATAAATCGGCCCCAATTTGTAAACTAAGTTTAAAATCAGTTTAAAATCATCACCAGGCTGACGAGGCTAGTATGGATCTAAGGATGAAGGATAGTATTTTTAAAATTAGAAACTCTTAGCAAAGTTTACCGGTTAAAATACAGGTAACTCCCATGAAATGTGTACAAAATTCCCATGGAATGTCTATATATTTATATATATGTATTCAATCACCATTGATAATAAAGAATAAAATAATTTAAATACTAATTATAGTATTTCACAGTATAATACATATATATAACAAACTGCATACACATGTACAATCTACCCACAACCCCCCAGCTCCTGTAGATGTATTATTCATGTCCTTCCTTTATTATTAAAGAGGTTAAGTTTAAGTCAACACATGCAAATTGTATTGCTATTCAATTTACATTGCACCTTCAATGCAGGTGGTGTTGCTTTTAAAATTACACCAGTGTCAGAGAAGCATTGCCTCTCACAGAGAACTAAAGTAAAAACTCCTCTTGGTGAGAATTCCTTAAAATATTGATTTCATAGCCATTTTCAATCACAAGGCAAATCCCTTCATAAAATGCCACTATAAATTACATTACATTTAACATTGGGGCCAAATCGAGGCCAAGTTAGTGGTAAGTGGTTGACAAGTTTTTTAAAGCTTAGGGAGAAAGGGAATTATTTAGAAAGTCAGAACGTTAAAAGAATGATAATGGTCAACACATACGTTAGACAAATTATGGAAACCAGTGCTGTAGGCAAGTTATGAACAACAACTGCTATTAACAGGTTATGGCTGAATGCATTGTATTCAGATTATGACTGGCAGGTGCTACTATAGGCAGGCAGGTAAGAAGATTATGTATGGTCTGTACAATCCACAGGAATGGGCAGCAGGAACATGAAATTAGAGATAAGCCCAGCACTCACCATCCAATTTAGGGTGCATGCTACAGGGGTCTCTGCACCAACCCCAAAAGTAGACAATATTGTAGAAAGGAGCAGCAGCACCACACTTTGCAAATTATTAACTGCTTTTAATGAGGAAACATACAGAAAGACAACAACGTTTCGTGATTAATCATAATTAAGGTCAGTTGATGACCGAAACGTCGCTGTCTTTCTGTATGTTTCCTCATTAAAAGCAGTTAATAATTTGCAAAGTGTGGTGCTGCTGCTCCTTTCTACAATATTGTCAGCAGGAACAAGAGGCAGGAGATGACTACAAGAGCAGACACCAACAACACAGTAGCTGGGGAAATGAACCAAACACAGATGAAATGCTGAAGGGTCTGCACCATTCAGGGAGAATACTGAGATAATGTGCTGCCTGCCTAACGATGCTCTGTCAAAAATGAATATAAATGAAGGGAAATTTGTGCTCACTCTTTAGGAGAAGTTGATCACACTCCAAGCAAATGCACGTCCAATGGTTAGCAGCAGATAATGGTAAACAGAGCAGAGACCACATCACTTCTATAAACTGAGATATAAAATTAGTTTAAAAAGAAAAAAAAAAAAAAAACAGGGAGCACAGAGAGAATTTAAGTGCAGTATTAAACATATGAAACCTTTAATAAAATGGGGCATATTTAAGACATATAAAAGTGAAGATGTTATTATGGATTTCCTGCAAGTTATGAGAGAAAAGAGGAAAGTAGCATTTGGCAGGACTCCCATCCATGCTTGATGGTATTCATTTTATATTCACTGTGGAACTCAGCCTTTTCATCTTCACTTTTTTATGCTTTAACTATACCTCATGGAAGTTTTTTTATCAGGTTGTACTGTATGAGTTTGCAATTTATATGATTATTTTATTAAAGGTTTTATATGTTTAATACTGCACTTATATTCTCTCTGCGTCCCCTGTTTTTGTCTTTTTAAACTTGCTTCAGGGTCCCCTGCTTACCAGTGATTGCAGTATATTGGGGAACAGATGCAGAGGGAGTCTTATTGAACACTAAGAAAATCTCAGACGTATACTAAAGCGAGACATTGAAAGAAACATCTGTGCTATTGCTGATATCCTTTCACATAATATATAGGGGCCTAGTTATCAAGCTGTCAACCTCAAATACGCTGGAATTCCGCATCGTATTTGTGGCGAGGCTGATACGCCTTAGTTATCAAAGGCTCGAGACCGGCAAAAGTAGAATTTTGTGACGTAAGCATCGATCCGCCGGACTCAGTCCGACACAGATCGATTCTTACGTCACTCCAGATGTTCCGCACACAAGTGCGGCACATTCTTACTACTTTTGCTAGTTATCAAAAAACTAGCAGGTACGCTCGGCACTTTTACGGCCCAGCGTACCTGGTTTTCAATCCGCCACCCCTGGAGGCGGCGGATCCCATAGGAATCAATGGGAGTCTGACCATAGCGAAAGTACAAGTTCGCTGCTGACAGACATCCCATTGATTTCTATGGGAGATGTCTGCACCTAACACCCTTACATGTACCCCGAGTCTAAACACCACTAATCTGTCCCCCCCTACACCGCCGCAACTAAATAAAGTTATTACCCCCTAAACCGCCGCTCCCGGAGCCCACCACAAGCTACTCTATACATATTAACCCCTAAACCGCCGCTCCCAGAGCCCACCGCAACTATAATAAATGTATTAACCCCTAAACCGCCGCTCCCTGAACCCGCCACAACCTATATTAAATGTATTAACCCCTAATGTGCCCCCCCTACACCGTCGCCACCTATAATAAATTTATTAACCCCTATCCTGCCCCCCCTACACCGTCGCCACCTATAATAAATTTATTAACCCCTAATCTGCCCCCCCCTACACCGTCGCCACCTATAATAAATTTATTAACCCCTATCCTGCCCCCCACTACGCCGCCGCCACTGTAATAAAATTATTAACCCCTAAACATAAGTCTAACCCTAACGCCCCCCTAACTTAAATATTAATTAAATAAATCTAAATAAATTAACTCTTATTAACTAAATGAATCCTATTTAAAACTAAATACTTACCTTTAAAATAAACCCTAATATAGCTACAATATAAATAAAAATTATATTCTAGCTATCTTAGGATTTATATTTATTTTACAGGTACCTTTCAATTTATTTTAACTAGGTACAATAGCTATTAAATAGTTATTAACTATTTAATAGCTTACCTAGCTAAAATAAAGAGAAATGTACCTGTTAAATAAATCCTAACCTAAGTTACAATTACACCTAACACTACACTATACTTTAATAAATTATTCCTATTTAAAAATAAATACTTACCTGTAAAATAAACCCGAAGATAGCTACAATGTAATTAATAATTATATTGTAGCTATCTTAGGATTTATATTTATTTTACAGGTAACTTTGTATTTATTTTAGCTAGTTAGAATAGTTATTAAATAGTTATTAACTATTTAATAACTACCTAGCTAAAAGAAATACAAAATTACCTGTAAAATAAATCCTAACTTAAGTTACAATTAAACCTAATACTACACTATCATTAAATTAATTAAATAAACTACCTACAAATAACTACAATTAAATACAATTACATAAACTAACTAAAGTACAAAAAAATAAAAAAAGCTAAGTTACAAAAAATAAAAAAATAAGTTACAAACATGTTAAAAATATTACAACAATTTTAAGCTACTTACACTTAATCTAAGCCCCCTAATAAAATAACAAACCCCCCCAAAATAAAAAAATGCCCTACCCTATTCTAAATTAAATAAATGGCCCTTAAAAGGGCCATTTGTGGGGGCATGCCCCAAAGAAAACAGCTCTTTTGCCTGTAAAAGAAAAATACAACCCCCCCAACATTAAAACCCACCACCCACATACCCCTAATCTAACCCAAACCCCCCTTACAAAAACCTAACACTAATCCCGTGAAGATCATCCTACCTTTAGTTGTCTTCACTCAGCCGAGCCACCGATGGAACTGAAGAGGACATCCGGAGCGGAAGAAGTTAATCCTCCAAGCGGCGCTGAAGAAATCTTCCATCCGATGAAGTCATCATCCAGGCGGCGCTGAAGAAAAGTCTTCGATCCGGCCAATGTCATCTTCAAAGAGGCGCTGAAGAAGTCTTCTATCCGGGCGAAGTCATCTTCCAAGCCGAGTCTTGAATCTTCCTTCCGCCGACGCGGAACCACCTTCTTCACCGACGGACTACGACGAATGACGGCTCCTTTAAGGGACGTCATCCAAGATGGCGTCCCCTCAATTCCGATTGGCTGATAGGATTCTATCAGCCAATCGGAATTAAGGTAGGAAAATTCTGATTGGCTGATGGAATCAGCCAATCAGATTCAAGTTCAATCTGATTGGCTGATCCAATCAGCCAATCAGATTGAGCTTGCATTCTATTGGCTGATCGGAACAGCCAATAGAATGCGAGCTCAATCTGATTTGCTGATTCCATCAGCCAATCAGATTTTTCCTACCTTAATTCCGATTAGCTGATAGAATCCTATCAGCCAATCGGAATTGAGGGGAGGCCATCTTGGATGACGTCCCTTAAAGGAGCCGTCATTCGTCGTAGTCCGTCGGTGAAGAAGGTGGTTCCGCGTCGGCGGAAGGAAGATTCAAGACCCAGCTTGGAAGATGACTTCGCCAGGAAAGAAGACCTCTTCAGCGCCTCTTTGAAGATGACATCGGCCGGATCGAAGACTTTTCTTCAGCGCCGCCTGGATGATGACTTCATCGGATGGAAGATTTCTTCAGCGCCGCTTGGAGGATTAACTTCTTCCGCTCCGGATGACCACTTCGGTTCCATCGGTGGCTTGGCTGAGTGAAGACAACTAAAGGAAGGATGATCTTCAGGGGATTAGTGTTAGGTTTTTGTAAGGGGGGTTTGGGTTAGATTAGGGGTATGTGGGTGGTGGGTTTTAATGTTGGGGGGGGGTTTGTATTTTTCTTTTACAGGCAAAAGAGCTGTTTTCTTTGGGGCATGCCCCCACAATTGGCCCTTTTAAGGGCTGGTAAGGTAAAAGAGCTTTGAAATTTATTTAATTTAGAATAGGGTAGGGCATTTTTTTATTTTGGGGGGGTTTGTTATTTTATTAGGGGGCTTAGATTAGGTGTAAGTAACTTAAAATTGTTGTAATATTTTTAACATGTTTGTAACTTATTTTTTTATTTTTTGTAACTTAGCTTTTTTTATTTTTTGTACTTTAGTTAGTTTATGTAATTGTATTTAATTGTAGTTATTTGTAGGTAGTTTATTTAATTAATTTAATGATAGTGTAGTATTAGGTTTAATTGTAACTTAGGTTAGGATTTATTTTACAGGTAATTTTGTATTTCTTTTAGCTAGGTAGTTATTAAATAGTTAATAACTATTTAATAACTATTCTAACTAGCTAAAAGAAATACAAAGTTACCTGTAAAATAAATATAAATCCTAAGATAGCTACAATGTAATTATTAATTATATTGTAGCTATCTTAGGGTTTATTTTACAGGTAAGTATTTATTTTTAAATAGGAATAATTTATTAAAGTATAGTGTAGTGTTAGGTGTAATTGTAACTTAGGTTAGGATTTATTTAACAGGTACATTTCTCTTTATTTTAGCTAGGTAAGCTATTAAATAGTTAATAACTATTTAATAGCTATTGTACCTGGTTAAAATAAATTGAAAGGTACCTGTAAAATAAAAATAAATCCTAAAATAGCTAGAATATAATTATTATTTATATTGTAGCTATATTAGGGTTTATTTTAAAGGTAAGTATTTAGTTTTAAATAGGATTCATTTAGTTAATAAGAGTTAATTTATTTAGATTTATTTAATTAATATTTAAGTTAGGGGGGCGTTAGGGTTAGGGTTAGACTTAGGTTTAGGGGTTAATAATTTTATTACAGTGGCGGCGGTGTAGTGGGGGGCAGATTAGGGGTTAATAAATTTATTATAGGTGGCGACGGTGTAGGGGGGGGCAGGATAGGGGTTAAAAGGTTTAATATAGGTTGCGGCGGGTTCAGGGAGCGGCGGTTTAGGGGTTAAACTATTTATTTAGTTGCGGAGAGGTGCAGGATCAGCAGGATAGGGGTTAATAATTTTATAATAGAGGGCGACGGTGTAGGGGGGGCAGGATAGGGGTTACTAGGTATACTGTAGGTGGCAGCGGTGTCCGGGAGCGGCGGTTTAGGGGTTAATACATTTATAAGAGTTGCGGCAGGGTCTAGGAGCGGCGGTTTAGGGGTTTATACATTTATAAGAGTTGCGGCAGGGTCTAGTAGCGGCGGTTTAGGGGTTAGTAACTTTATTTAGTTGCGGGGGGCTCCGGGGGCGCCGGTATAGGGGGTAGAACAGTGTAGTTTAGTGTAAGTGCTTAGTGACAGGCTAGCAATAAAGCTGGGAAAAAGCCGAAGGGCAGCGAGATCGGATGAGTGATAACTGTCACAGTCCGCTGCTCATCGCCCCGCGGCTTTTTGACAGCTTTATTTGATAACTTAGGCGTATTTTTTCAGGTCCGCAGCGGCGATGTGAGGCGAGCTTAGGCGGGCGTATTGGGCCGGCGAAGCCAGAAAAGTAGACGGCTTGATAACTACGCCCCATTGTGGTTATTTCAATTGTGCTTGTAAATAGTGATGTCGCGAACCTAAAATTTTCGTTTAGTTTTCGGCGGACTCGAACTTCCGGTATTGTTCGCGAACGCGCGAACCGCGCAAACCGCCATTGAATTCAATAGGCAGGCGAACTTTAAAACCTACAAGGACTCTTTCTGGCCACAATAGTGATGGAAAAGCTGTTTCAAGGGTACTAACACCTGGACTATTGCATGCTGGAGGGGGATCCCTGGCAAAACTCCCATGGAAAATTACATAGTTGATGCAGAGTCTGCTTTTAAGCCATAATGGGTTTAAATCAACTAACATTCCCAAAGTGGCTGTCTCAAAACATCCCGGAGAGAAGATAGATTGATAGTGATAGATAGGATAGATAGATATAAATAGATTGATAGTTAGATAGAATCGATAGAAGAGAAATAGATAGATTTGTTAGATATATAATTACCCTAATAAATTCTAATAATCAAACATGCGTTCTTGGACCCAACTAGCTTGTGTTAATTAGTACTTTTCTTAGCACTTTAATCCCTGTCCCCCCCCCTATCGGGGGAGTTCTATATGGCCTGCCAGATTACCCTGAAAAATTATAATAATAAGACATGTGGTCTGCTACCTATTTTAACGAGGTTGTGTTTTAAGTACTACCATTCTTAGCACTTTAATCTCTGTAACTCCCCCTATTTGGTGAGGTCTATACGGCCTGGATGATTACCCATACAAAATATAATAATACGACATCTGCTCTTGGTCTGCGACCCATGGTAACTATGTTGTGTTAATTAGTAATGTCCTTCGCATTTTAATAGCTGTTACTCATACTCACCCTATCGGTGGAGGTCTATATGGCCTGCATGATTACCCTTACAAAATATAACAACCAAACATATGCTCTGGGACCCATGGTAAGTAGGTTGTGTTAAGTAGTACTGTTCTTTGAATTTTCATACCTGTTACAACACCAAATGGTGGCAGGTCTATCTGGCCTTCATGATTAGCTGCACCCAAACCCAAAAAAAAGCCGAGTGGTCTTAGACTAACACCCATGGCTAACTCGGTTGTTTCAATTAGTACTATTCTTAGCACTTTCATCCCTGTTGCGGGTGGTCTACATGGCCATCATGATTAGCCGAACAAAATACTACAATCCAACCTTTGCTCAGTCTTCATAGGCCCTTCATTGTCTGTATTTTGATAGTACAGTTCTTATTATTTTTATAGCTGATACAACACCGAATGGTGGCAGCTCTATATGGCCTGCATGATTAGCCGCACCCAATACAAAAATAAATCCAAGCGGTCTTGGATTAACACCCATGGCTAACTCTGTCGTTTCAAGTAGTACTATTCTTAGCACTTTCATCTCATCATCCCTGTTACTTCCAGGACTCTCGGTGGTGGTGGTCTACATGGCCATCATGATCAGCCTAACCAAATACTACAATCCAACCTTGGCTCAGTCTTCCTAAGGCCCTTCATTGGCTGTATTTTGGTAGTACTGTTCTTATTAGTTTAATAGCTGATACGACACCGAATGTTGTCAGCTTTATATGGCCTGCATGAATAGCTGCACCCAAAGCCAAAAAAAAAGCCAAGCGGTTTTGCACTAACACCGATGGCTAACTCTGTTGTTTCAAGTTCTACTATTCTTAGCTCTTTCATCTCATCATCCCTGTTACTTCCAGGACTCTCGGTGGTGGTGGTCTACATGGCCATCATGATCAGCCTAACCAAATACTACAATCCAACCTTGGCTCAGTCTTCCTAAGGCCCTTCATTGGCTGTATTTTGGTAGTACTGTTCTTATTAGTTAGAGTACAGGTTTGGGATTGCCTTTTGTGAAATGAAATTTCTGCCAGGTACCTTCCACTGCGGTGTCCCAATAGATATAAATTTTTTGAAAGCATCAGACTCCACCAGCTTGTATGGTAAAAGCTGGCGGGCTAAGAGTTCAGTCAAGCCAGCTGTCAGATGCCGGGCAAGGGGGTGACTTTGAGAAATTGGCTTCTTACGCTCAAACATGTCCTTGACAGACACCTGACTGTGGGCAGATGACCAGGAACTGCTACGTAAGAGAGACTGACTGGAGGATGGTTGAGAGGGGGCAAGGAGGACAGCACTGGTTGATGTGGCTGAAGATGCTGGAGCAGGAGGAGGAGGGCGGCTTTCACTTTGTGTGCTGCTTCTACTCATGGTCTCCCATCACGACCTTTGTGATGGGAGACCATGTGCCTTCGCAAAGCAGTTGTACCTAGGTGGCTGTTGGACTTCCCACGACTCAGTTTCTTTTGGCACAGGTTGCAAATGGCATCGCTGTTGTCAGAGGCAGACACACAAAAAAAATGCCACACTGCTGAGCTCTGCGATGACGGCATTCTGGTGGTGGCAACAGCATGCGTTGATGGGCGTCGGCGTGCTGTCTGGCTGACCCCTGGTGACGATGCATGCTGTCTGACTGTGCCACTAGCTCCTTGAGACGACCTCCCCGTGCTTCCAAATCATCTCCTCCTACTCTCTGTCTCCCCATCTGAACTTTCCCCCTCTTCTTCTTCTCTTCTAGCAGGCACCCACGTGACATCCACCGACACATCATCATCAACCGCTTCACTTGTATCTGAAACATCAAGAAAGGAAGCAGCAGCGGGTACAACATCATCATCATCATCATCATCATCACACCGTACCTCCATGTCGGTAATGCTGCCTGACTGAGACTGATCACTATTATCTACATCCTCTGTCAATGATGGTTGCGCATCACTCATTTCTTCCAAATGATGTGTCAATAACTCCTGTGACAGATCAAGTGAAGCGGCTGTGGTGCTAGTGCTGGTGGTGGCGACAGGCGGCGGAGTGGCACTGGTCACTTGAGACCTGCCCAAAGAACAGCTGGACTTTGATGGTGCATCAAGGTTAGGAGGACTAGCAGTGGAAGCTGAAGAAGATTGGGTTTCCTGTGTTAGACATTCAACTAGGTCCTCCTCAGAAGTTTTTGCATCCCCCCTGGCACCCGGCGTCTGAACAATGTGCATATTTGTAGGGTCTAAAGGAATCACAGCACCACGACCACGGAACCTGCGGGGTGGCCTGCCTCTGCCTGTCATTTTTTTTAAATGGACACTAACAATACTATTACACCAATTGAGTGGTGGCACTGTGAAAGTGGGCACAGTATACGCTGTGAGACTGACAACAACAAAAAAGACAGATGCTTTAAAAATCACAAATTGTTAATTTTTTGAAATATTACTAGTACTGTGGCAATAAATATGATTGTTTGGCACTATTTGGCAAATGGGCCTGTCTGGCACACACGCTGGGAGAAAGGAAACTGCAATTCAATGGCACTAGGAGACTGAAGAATCACAGTCAAAACAGTTATGATTAACAAAAATTCCAATCCTGTTACAATAAATATGAGTGGTGGCACTAATTGGCTAGTTGGGACTGGCACACAGGCAGGCAGGCAGAAGAAAAATGCAATTCAAGGGCACTAGTAGACTGCAGATTGACAGTCAAAACAGTGCTGATTGACAAATTTTGCAATACTGTTAAAAGAAATATGATTGCTGGCACTAATTGGATAGTTGGGCCTGGCACACAGGCTGGCAGGCAGTAGAAAAGTGCAATTCAATGGCACAAGCAAACTGAGGATTAAGATCAACAATCAAGATTTTTTTAATTTTAATTAGTAACTATACTGTGACAACAATTAGGATTGGTGTAAATAGTTGGCAAGACGGCCTGGCACAAAAGGATGGCAGGCAGGAGGTAGATGCAATTCAAGGACACTAGGAGACTGATTAATGACAGTCAAAACAGTGATGATTGACAATTTTTGCAATACTGTTAAAAGAAATATGATTGCTGACAACAATTGGCTAGGTGGGCCTGGCTCACAGCAGGCTGCAAGGCAGGAGGAAAGTGCTATTCAATGGCACCAGCAAACTGAGGATTCAAATCACAGCAACTATTACCAAAAATTGTAATTTTTAATTATTAGAATACTGTCACAACAAATATGATTGGTGTAAATATTTTTTAAGTAGGCCTGGCATACAGGCTTGGAAGGCTGTAGAAAAGTGCAATTCAAAGGTACGAGCAAACTGAGGATTAAGATCAACACTAAAAAAATGTTTTATTTAAATTAATAACTATACTGTCTGACTGTGACAACAATTATGATTGGTGTAAATAGTTGGCTAGACGGCCTGGCACAAAAGGCTGGCAGTGGCAGGCAGGAGGTAAATGAAATTCAATGACACTAGGAGACTGAATATTTGCAGTCCAAAAAATTATGATTTTTTTTTTTTTATTACTGTTACAAGAATTGTGATTGGTGCCACTAATTGGCTACTTGGGCCTGGCAGACAGGCTGGCAGATATGAGTTGTGGATGGTAGGTAGGGCAGCAATTTAACACAGTATGCTGTGTAAGTGACAAAAACACAGGACTGATAGAAAATTAAGTTACATTACACTAGCAAAATATTTGAAAATTTTAGATTTTAATATTAAAATTATGTTAAGAAGTGCAATGCACATATGACTCTATGAGTGGTCGCACTGGCTGGCTGCTACGTAGGGCAGCAATTATAACAACAGTATGCTGTGTAAGTCAGATAGACAGTTAGACACAGTCCTGATAGAAAATGCAATTAGATTACACTAGCATAATGATTTAAAGACTTTTTTTTGGAAATTTTAAGAAAAAGGTTAAGCACATACATATGAGTCGTGGCTGATAGCCTTGGAAGGGCAGCTATTAAAAACAGTAGGCTCTGTATGTCGGATACACACACGCCTGATAGAAAATACTATTAGATTACACTAGAAAAATGATTGAAATTATTTTTTTGGGGGGGGAATTAAATAAAGGTTAAACACATATGAGTCGTGGCTCATAGACTAGGGGGGGCAGCAAGTAAACACAGTAGGCTCTCTATGTCAGCAAAACACACAGGCCGGATAGAAAATTATATAAGATTACACTAGCAAACAAATTTAAACATTTTTTTTATATTAAAATTAAGGTGAAAGAAAAATAGATATGAATGCTGGGTGTCTGCCTGGCACAGACCAATTAACCAAAAGACTGAAAAAAAAAGAGGTATATTAATGCTGAGTGAGTCTGACAGACACAGGCATGATAGTAAATGTAATTAGATTACACTAGCAATTTTTTTTTTTTTTTTTTTTAATTTAAAATAATGTTATAAACGGATATTAACACTGGTGGCTGCTGGCTGGCACAGAGCAATGAACCAGAGTATATGCTGTGTGACACTGGCCTAATAGAAAATGAAAAAAAATTACACTAGAAAAATAATTATATTTAGTTAGTTAAATTTAAACTAATGTTGTTAGGGAGATATCAGTGGTGGCAGTAGTCACAGCATATGCTGTGAGCCTTAAACACAAAGCTGAAAGCCAGGCAAATGCTAATAAAAACAAACAAACAAACAAAAAAAAAACGGCATGAAATATAGCCCTAAAAAGGGCTTTTTGGGGTGCTGTGCTTGCAGCAGAGATGAGTGGAGTCCTTCTTGACTGTAAATACACTAGCCTAGCTATGTTTTTCCTATTAATGTCAGGAGCAAAAACACAACACGTCCTCTCATTAAAAAAGCAAGGTCGTTATGAGTCTAAAATGGCGGATTCCGAGTAGCTGGGAGTGTCTGTGAGGGAGTGTCTGATGTTGATTGGCTCTAATGTGTCAGGCGGCTGTGACATAAAGGGTCAAAGTTTCCACAATGATGGGGCGGATCGAACATCGCCATGTGTTCGCCCACAAACGCGAACGCGAACAAGCTATGTTCGCTGTGAACCGTTCGCGGGCGAACAGTTCGGGACATCACTACTTGTAAATTTGGTATGATTGTAATCTTTTCAACGATGGTGTGAGCACTCTAGACTATAGATATTAAAAACTAGGGATATATGTTTTCCTAATCTATTCATCATAATTTGTTGAGATATAAAATAACATTTATTGTCTTTTTAAGTGGAAAATGACATTGCTAACATGTTTTCTGCATCCTCATCATTAGATGGTAGAAGTGATTCATTAGCATTCTGAACTCTGTTTTAAATTGTTTAGGTCCCCAAAGTCACATCTACTTCCTGGAATGATTATTTGCTTTCTACGTTTAGCTGGTGCATGTAACAGTTACTAGCCTTGATAAATGTTTCTTTCCTAGAAAATGTGTTCTCTCTACAGAACATCTAAAGCCAGGTCTGCCATCTAGATCAACATGTCTCAATTATGTTGCCTGGACACCCTGGAGTGTCACAGCTCTCTACTGAAGGTGAAAAATAAAAATGTTTGATGTGAAAAAGATCTGAAATGTAATTCTTGCAGGAACAATTATTTTACAAAAAAAAAACATATAACTACGTAAATACATCTGTAAACACATATAGATATAAATATATATATATATATATATATATATATATATATGTGTGTGTGTGTGTGTGTGTGTGTGTGCAGATGTATTTACATATTTCTATATGCATTTTGTTAAAGACATATTTACACATATACACACACATTAACATATGCATATATATATATATATATATATGTGTGTGTGTGTGTGTGTGTGTGTGTGCATCATTGGAGCCCTTTGCAGTCAAGTAGCTGAAAACATGTAAAATCATATTTATGCAATATTCATATTTAATAAAGTGTTTAACTATGGATGTACTGCAAAATTTTCACATTCCAATGTTCTTCAGATAGGGGAGTATGTTCTAAATATCTTTAAATAGATATTTATATATATATATATATATATATATATATATATATATATATATATATATATATATATATATATATATATATATATATATATATATATATATATATCTTTATATATCTGTACCTATATATAATAATCTATATATAAATCTAAAGGTATAGATGTATATTTTACCAAAACAATCATCAGATATATAGAAAATGTATTTAAGAAAATTGAACATATTCTGCTATGTGAAGAACATTGGAATGTAACATATTCATGTTTTCATGTTGGGTTACCGTACTTGAGTAAATGTGATCTGGGTTTGCCAGCGAGTAATGGTGTTTTTTTCCCACTTTTCCAACTCTATTGAAGTCTATGCGGGAATATGTTAAGGAGCTTGCGATATTTGAAGTTTGGCTTTTTTGCACGCGTCAGGTTAGCACGCGTGCAAAAACGTTTTACTTTCAACTTGTAATATACACGCCACCCAACACGTGCAAAAGCTTAATTTTAGCGAATTTAATGTGGAAGAGATAAATTGTGCTACACTCACAATCTAGCCCGATATGTTTTAAAAGCATTTAAAAATATAATTTGGTTGTCATTTGAAAAAATATGCCTACTTTTTCAGGACAGGGACTCACAGGACACAGAACAAGCAAAGTACTAAGAACACAGTCAATGGACTCCATTTATCAAATTCGAGCAAACATGATTCACTGTAGTGAATCATGTCCGCTGGATTTTGCTGCAGGCGGACAGCATACGTTGCCGGCATTTATCATTGCCAGGAATGCTTGTGCAATGCCGCACTCTGCTTACTGCCAACCAATCATGGTCATACATTTTAATATTGCTCTGCCTACTTTTATGGGTGGGCATTGCCACTTGTTTTATGTAAGATATAAACTAATTTTTTATATATTTAGAAGCCTAATTTCCTAATTAATCTAGGTATGTTTTATTCCATTTAAATTTAAAATTATTATTATGTATTTTAAATAATTATTTTTAGACTTAGATTTCAAACCTTAGGATTCATGCACCCTTTTGTACACTTATGAATCCCACTTCCCCATTTGAACCTATATTTCTTATAAATAATACTAATGCACACTTTTTGTGCTACATAAGTTAAGCTAAATCCTTAAATCAAATAAATTACTCCTATAAGTTAAACTTATAGCAACAAAAACAAATGCTATACTGCTAAAACCACAAAAGGGTGGATATACTACATAAAAATAAAAACTTAGCATACTATGGATGAGATTACAAGTGGCACGCTACTGATCGCGTGAGCACGATAACCAATATTGCTAGACCATGTTACCATTGGTGATTTGATATTATAGTTTGTGGTAAAGTGCGTAAGAAGGGATAGAACGGCTGACCACTCGAGTGCAGCCTATTACAATGGATATAACAATTGAGCTAATTTACACTGGTATTAAGTAGAAAATTATATTTTGCGCTCAAGCAAAACCCGAAAACTGAGATAAAATATAGCATTACTTATAGCATTACTTCACTTGAATTAAACTGTAAGGGTTAAAAAAAGTTGCACAAAACACATGTGAAACACATAAAAATAAAATATTACTCACATATATACATTTTTAATAAGGGATAAAAGGGATATATATATAATATATATATAATATATATATATATATATATATATATATATATATATATATATATATATATATATACATTGGAGCCTTTCCCAGTCAAAAACTTTGCCATATACCATATATGTCAAAGTGCAAAGTGTTTGACTGGGAAAGGCCCCAATGTATATATATATATTATGCAGATAAAGGGGTCTCACAACTGTATGAAATGCGGAAAAAGTTCATACAAAGAGGATATAACACATCAGTCATTGACTCTATGATAATTCAATTTAAGGGACAAAAACAGGATTATATGTTACAAAGACGGAACAGGAATAAGAAAAATAATAAGAATATCATGACCACAACATTTGCTCCTTACAGTGCCAAATTGGGACAATCAATTAAGGAACATATTGTCTTCAAACTCTAAACTGGTATTTTCAAGCAAGCAGTTACTCAAATGATTGGATATAAATGTAATGCCAATTTACGTGATCTATTGGTTGAAACTGATCCAACTATTTTTTATATCTCCTGGGGATGGATTGACAACTCCAACAGAGGATGTTATAAATGCCCAAACTGTACTACATGTAATGGACTTATTTTTGCAAAAAAATGTAATCACCCACATGACAACAAGAGGTTTTTGATTTGACACTCCATTACATGTACCAATAATTTTGTGGTATATAGGAAAAACCCAGGGGACTATCAGGGAATGCATGGCTAATCATATGATGGCCATGTGACAAGCTATCAAGAATGTGTGCATTCCTGTTAAAATAATGAAGTGGCTAAGGAACCTGGGTCCTCAGAAAGATAGTCTTTGATTTTTCAAAAATAAGTCTTTTTGTGAAATAAAAAAATGGATTAAAAAAAGTTTTAACATTTCTACAAACCTGCAGTCTACAACAATGTTACTCTGAGTATTCCACAATATTGACAGCGCAATAAATATTCCCAGCAATGTAAACAAATATGTAAAAATCCACAGGGTTATGAGGTGAGTAAAAGAAAAGAGACTTCACTTTTTGGCCATCCTTTCAGTTTATGTAAAATAATTAATGACAAGCATGACTCCAAAAAGTGCTCAGCTCAGTGACTTGGTTCCATATGCTGTCCTGTTGTGAAATGTTTTCAAACATTGCAGTTTCCTTGGTTGTACAGTATAAATTTTCCAAATCATGGAATGCCAACCTGACAGGAGTGGCACCCAGTGTGGTTTTCTGTTGCTGTAGTCCATCTTATTCAAGGTTCGACATGTTGTGCATTCAGAGATGGTATTCTGCATACCTTGGTTGTAATGAGTGGTTGTTTGAGTTACTGTTGCCTTTTTATCATCTCAAACCAGTCTGCCCATTCTCCTCTGACCTCTGACATCAACAAGGCATTTTTGTCCACACAACTGCCGCTCACTGGGTATTTTCTTTTTTTCGGACCATTCTCTGTAAACCTTAGAGATGGTTTTGTATGAAAATCCCAGTAAATCAGCAGTTTTTTAAATACTCAGACCAGCCCGTCTGGCACCAGCAACCATGCTACGTTCAAAGTCACTTAAATCCCCTTTCTTCCCCATCCTGATGCTCGGTTTGAACTTCAGCAAGTCATCTTCACAACGTCTAGATGCCTAAATGCATTGAGTTGCTGATGTAATTGGCTGATAAGCAGTTTGCGTTACCAAGCAATTGAACAGGTGTACCTAATAAAGTGGCCAGTGAGTATATGTATATATATATATATATATATATATATATACGTTGATTGGAGTAGCTGTGTTAGTCCAGAGATTTAGATATCAAAATAACAAGAGTATTGCATTAAACAATGATACTTTTTTATTGGACTAACTATACATTTATAAGATGACAAGCTTTTCAAGTCTGAAGATATTCAAAGTTCAGCTTTCAAAGTTCAATTTTCTTCACTTTGTGGATAATGTCCTTTTTATTCTTAAATACACATATCTTTATATTTGTGTATATACCTATACCTGCCTATCTATTCCTTTAGATATATAGGTATAGATATGTATTTTACATGGAGAGTATTATTTATATATATCCCCTTAACGACCGAGGACGTGCAGGGTACGTCCTCTTAAAAAAGTCACTTAACGACCAAGAACGTACCCTGCACGTCCTCGGTTTGGAAAGCAGCTGGAAGCGATCCTGATCACTTCCAGCTGCTTTCCGGTTATTGCAGGATGCCTCGATATCGAGGCATCCTGCAATATCAATTTTTGCCCCTCCGGTGCAGAGAGAGCCACTCTGTGGCCCTCTCTGCACCGGACATCGATGGCCGCATTCGTTGGTGGGTGGGAGCGTAAATGGGAGGTGGGTGGGCGGCCATCGATGGCTTCTTAGTCAGAGAGGGGGGCAGGATCGGGGGCGGGACCGCCGGGGGTGCGCACTGGCGCGCGTGCGTGCACAGGGGGCGGCGGGAGGGCGCGTGCAAGGGGAGGGAGCGGGTGGGAACCGCTTACACTACAGAAACTATTTTGATATTATTGTAAAAAATAAAATAAAAAAAAACTAATGGAAATCATCTAAGGGATCTGGGAGGGGGTGGGGGATTGATCTGGGGGGGGGGGAGAGCTACACTACAGAAAAAACTAAAATAAATTTAAAAAAAACATTTTTATATACAAACTGGGTACTGGTAGACAGCTGCCAGTACCCAAGATGGCCCCCAATAAGGCAGTGGGGGGGGGAGTAGAGAGCTGTTTTGGGGGGGATCAGAGAGTTTGGGGGCTAAGGGGGGATCCTACACAGCAGCATATGTAAATATGCTTTAAAAAAAAAGTAGACTTTCTGCCAGTACTTAAGATGGCGGGGACAATTGTGGGGTGGGGGAGAGAAGAGAGCTCTATGGGAGGGATCAAGGGGTCTGATGTGTCAGGTGGGAAGCTGATCTCTACACTAAAGCTAAAATTAACCCTGCAAGCTCCCTACAAGCTACCTAATTAACTAATGGTATCTTTAGAAAGTCCAAAAATGTAAAAATAGCCTTGGTCCCAAACGGACAGAAAATGGAAAAGTGCTGTGGTCATTAAGGGGATATATATATATATATTTATATATATTTCATTAAAAAGATTTTCTATGGACTGGATTACAAGTCGTGCGTTATGGCTTTACCGCTTAAAAAATAGCCTTTGCATGCGGAATGGTCAGTAATTCGGTATTACAAGTCATGTGGTATGGCTTTACCGCGATCATTATGGCATATAACGTAACGATCCATTCCGCACTCAAAGACCTGTAGTTATGTGTTTTGCGAAACAAAAATGTTTCACAAAACACATAAAAAATATGTTACAAAGTACACTAACACCCAAAAACTACACTATTAACCCTTAACCCCCCCACATCGTAACTACTAAAATAAAATATTTAACCCTAAACAGCCATTACCCCAAATCGACAACACTAAATAAACCTATTAACCCCTAAACCGCCATTCCCCCACATCGTGACTACTAAAATAAGCTTTTTAACCCCTAAACCACCATCTCCCCACATTGCAACTACTAAAATAAACCTATTAACCCTAAACCACCATCCCCCCACATGGCCAACCCTAAATAAACCTATTAACCCCTAAACCTTATACACCTTAACTTTAAATTAAAGTTGCAATATACTAACTACCATAAGATAAATAAAAACTTGCTTGTTAAAAAAAATAAAACCTAAGCTTAA